>NW_010389529.1:1473-1712 GCF_000710305.1 Buceros rhinoceros silvestris
AGCCATTTTGTCACCTTTCAGGCTGAGCTACAAACGTGAGAGCTGTGGCCCTGCCAGCTTGCGCAGGGGAGATGCTCCTGCCACGGGGCAGCGCTGCACAGGACCCGGCGGTGTGCCCAGAAACCTCACACCGGCACCCAGCCTGCCCTGCCCGCAGCCTCCCCAGGGACCTGTGGCCTTCAGACGGAGCAGGGAAAGGGAAGGAGCCTCACTCGTGTCTCCATTCGCCGGCGTCACAG
>NW_010389529.1:1853-2207 GCF_000710305.1 Buceros rhinoceros silvestris
GTGCCGGCAGCAAGCCGGGAAGAGTCTGTAGCCCAGACATCAGCAGGTTTTCAGGAAGAAGGTGAAATATTGTCTCCAGGGGCTGGTGGGGCTTCAGGGTGTACTGCAGGTGGCTCTTCTCCATCACCGTCAGGTATTTGTTCTCTGAAGAACAGAAAACACCCCAAAATGACCAAAGCCAGGCAGAGAGCTTTGCCACACCGCTGTTGAAGAAATCGTTATCCACAAATGCACGTGCTGGGAGCAAAGAGAAACCTGGGTTTGTCCCGCCAGGCTTTCCCCAGAATGTCCGCTTAGCGCTGCCGGGGCACGGACCCTGTATCGCATTGACCGGGTGCGTTTGGATCAGAGAGG
>NW_010389529.1:2460-2763 GCF_000710305.1 Buceros rhinoceros silvestris
CAGCTTCACCCTGAAAGCAAAGAGCACAGGCGCAGCGGTCAGTAACTCCTGAAGCACATCTTCGCCTTCCGTGGTACCTCAGCTCAGCAGCAAGAGCCCACCCTCCTGCTCCACACCCGCGGTGACACCCCATCCTTTAGGGGAAGGCTTACGAACCCGCCGCCGCTTCCCCAGCTGTGGGGAATTCCAGGTTTCTAAACGCTGGCTTAGTTTCCGCAGCCCCAGGACCACCTTTCCCCCACAAAGCAGCCATGCACTTGCCACCCCAGTTCCCCGCGTGTCCCATCACGCAGGGGCGGGTGG
>NW_010389529.1:2902-4109 GCF_000710305.1 Buceros rhinoceros silvestris
CTCAGCTGCCGGCTCCGTGGCCTCCAATGCGCCACCAAAGAGAGGGATGAGTCCAAAGCCGCAGGAGAGATGCCGGGAGCTGCCATCCTCTTTCCTGGCCGTCGTCACCACTTCCACGACAGCGGTGATGCCGGGGTGGTGCAGGGAGGTGTGGAAGTAAACGGTCTGGGACAGAAAAGGAGAGAGAATGGGTACGTCAGAGCTGGCGGCAGCTGCGGGCACACCAATACCGGCTGCATTTGGACAACCAGCGGCACAGCCACATCATCCATCAAAGCCTCCAAAAAGCGGCTCGCAGTGAATGACCTCCAGCACTGCTCAGAAATCACAGCATCATAGAAACATTTGGTTGGAAAACACCTTTAATATCATCGACCCAGATTTCAACCTCCTTAAACCTCAAACATCATTAACTCTTTTTTTTGTTCATTTGGGGGTTTTTTTGTTGCTCTCACCTGTGTTCCAGAGCAGCTCGCAGGCTGCAGACCCCTTTGGTGCACCCCTGACCTCCAGCACTGCAGCAAGCCCCACACTGGGAAAGCCCAAGGAGCTGGAAGCCTCCTGCTGTGGGGAGGGGAGATAGGGGCAGCCCGGACCTGAGGGCAGGAGGGGACGGGACACAGGTCAGCTCCCCGGGACAGGATTTAAGGCTAGGTTAATCCTTCTATTAAAAACTCACTACCGCACTGTCCCAGGGAAAACGTTTACTGTAATCACCGGCTGTCAGGAAGGGATAACGGAGAGAGACATTACCACATCAACCCTGGGCCATAAATCATCACTCTATTATCTTTTATTGCAAAATGCTGAAATAATGACCGCTGGCTGTGGACCGACGCCTGGCCTTGCAAAGACCCAGAGAGCCATTCAGGCAGGTCCCTGGGCTCGTGCTCCCTCCACAAACGCTGACACCACTTCACAGCAGCTTGTTCCTCTCCCCCGAGCCCTACGAGGACACGGCAGCGCAAGGGACACCTTGACCTGCCACGCGAGCACAAGAAACACGGACACTGGCACCCCAGAGACCGCTACCACTTCAGTAAACGAGGGAGCTGCGCTTCATCTGCGGCGCTGGAGGAGGGGGAACACGAGTTTAACGAGAAAACGTGACATCTTGGCTGTTGTCCGCACTACAGGGCAGCGGGGTCTGCCCAGTAAGGGGTCACCCCAGTCTGCCAGTGCCAGCAGCTCCCAGAAGAGGAGAGAA
>NW_010389529.1:4173-4842 GCF_000710305.1 Buceros rhinoceros silvestris
GCCCAGTAGGGGGTCACCCCAGTCTGCCAGTGCCAGCAGCTCCCAGAAGAGGAGAGAAAGGCGCTGTCCTAGAGGGCTGGCGGCTGCTCCTTCCCTCCCTTCCCACTGGTGAAGGAACACTGCTCTCTGCCGCCGGCTCCCAACACAGCAGCGGCTCACGGAGACACACCGTCGCTCCCACGCCCTCACCCAGCCTGGAGATAACCCAGAGCCCCAATTCCCCCTTCCAACAGACCGTGTGTAAAAGCTGAACGAGCGGTCAGCGTCTGGGGAGCACCCTGCAAGGGACCAGGGAGCGCCAGGAGAGGAAGGGTTTGCTGGAGAAACCAGCACCAAAGGAAGTGGCTCCCGGCTGAACTTGAGCAACGACGGATTTTCCCCTCGTGCACCAAAAACCTCCGTCCTCAGCCCTGGCTGCTGCAGCTCCATCACCTCCCCACAAGATTGCTGCCCTCCCCCTGCCCCTTCCCTGAGGGTTGCTGGTGTTTGATGTATTTTAGATCAGTGTTTCTCAAATAAACCACATATTCTCCAGATTTTTGGCAGCTGTTTTTCAAACTTTTTTCCAAAAAATGCCACAATTCCCAAACGCAGCTGTCCATCACTTGGGATTACTACGGGGTCACGCCAGTGCTCCATCCATCCCCGCCCGGCCGCCCCCCTGCCCAC
>NW_010389530.1:0-216 GCF_000710305.1 Buceros rhinoceros silvestris
GCACGCACCCATCCCCCCCCCTTTTCTCCTGCCATTATTCGAGTCAAATAAATACAGAATTGGGCAAATCTCGTGGAAATGTTTGAGTTACGATGGCAAAGATGAATCATGTGCAACACAGAAACCTATAAGGCTTTTGTTTTGTGGTTTTTTTCCCCCCCTCCTTCCTCCAAGTCTCACAATCGCTATGAAACCAATTAACGATGCGGAGCTGGC
>NW_010389530.1:540-752 GCF_000710305.1 Buceros rhinoceros silvestris
GGCAGGATCTGCCAGTGGTCGAAGACGCACTGGGGGAAGGCCTGGCCCCCCGTGTTGGACCTCAGATCCGCTGTGAAACCTGCGAGGAGGACGAGGAGGTGTGAGGAGGAAGGGCAACAACGTGTGGTTCACCACCCCCAGCGGAGGAACCCAAGGCAGCACCCCGAAGGCTGCAGAGGTGCCAAGCATGAGCCTGGAGAGGGGTGGGGGGA
>NW_010389531.1:0-16853 GCF_000710305.1 Buceros rhinoceros silvestris
TCTAACACTTCTAGCTGTCTCTGGGCCTTTTCCGCTCTACTGGTGTGTGTCGTTACTCTGTCGAAATAATAATAAATAATGATATGCAAAATAATAATAATTTCTGATCTGCGTTTTGAGTTTAGAGACGCTGGAACTTTCTGCTTTGGTTGTTCAGTGGCGGAGATAATTGCAGCTTTCAGCGCGCTCACCCTTAGGGGCTTCCCGCGGGGAAAAACCCGTTTTAAATCGTCAAATGGGCGTGACCACGTGGCGAGGTAAATGTTCGTTCCCGTGTCTGTCTCCCCAGGGGAGCACAGGTAAGAACTCAGGTGCGCCCCGTGGCGAGCAGTATGTCTTCGGCGGCCTGAGTCTGTAACGGTGAAAAACGCACGCCAGGTTAATTCGGGTGAAGGTGCCCAGGCTGTGCGCACAGGGGTGAGGTGAGGCCAGGGCTCCCATCGCACAGCCGCCGCTCTGCTCCGTACCGACCCGCTGAGCCCTCCTCTGCGCCGCCACCCGCGGGTCGGCCCTGCGGACCGGAGCGTGCATCACCCGGGGGGATCGCGATCAAAGTGCTCATCGCGGGTGTTTTCCCTGTTTCTTTACAGAACGCGCATTACAGCGAGGAAGCGGAGCAGCTCTGTTCACCCATCGCTTGCCAGAAACGAAATGGGGAAAATGCTGGTTTTGTGCTGTTTCTGCTTTGTTTGGGACGTTTCTTCCATGTCCTCAGGTGTCATAACCTCCTCTTCCTCAACACGACAACCAACATCATAAAGAAGAGCGAGGCAGCCCTATGATCCTAATATTCCGCTGAGCATACACATATGTTTTAAAAAATCAAGTTTTTACAGTGAAGTCATTGGTATTTCAGGTCGCTTAACCAGCAGAACGAGGTTAATGTGGACCTTTTCATGAAGAGTTGTTTGCTTTTCCTTTAAAGTTTAACACGAACTGTCAACACACACTAAACCTGCCAGTCACCAACCAGTTCCGAAATAAGAGACACTCACAAAAACGGCTGCTTTTCATTCCCCATTAACCCTTCCTGTTACAGCTGCAGTGCCAGAGGAGATGATAGGTGTGTCTACGCACACGGAGATGCGTGCCCAAAAAGAGAAAAACGAGGAGATTAAATATTGGCCAAGAACACACGCAATAAAAATTACAAAGGAGAGCAGGTGGCAGCGCCCATGGCATGTATTTTTCAAAAATATTTGCACTATAGCAACTGCATTTGACAAGAAAAGGTGTGAAGCAATTAGGAGATTTTGCTCCCATCTCGCCTTAATCTTCTATCTTTTCAGCGAAAACCAGTGAATACTGGTGTAAATTCCACAGGTGCCTCACTGTGCATATCTTTATTGATTTCCTTTCCCCCCCTTGTATTGGATATTTTATTCCTGCGGCATCTTATTTGCCTGCATCAGCCTCCTGTTATATATGCATTAGGTAAACCAACTTCAAACAATTAAAAATTAATTCTCTTTGTTTACGTGGGGAGGCTGGTTCCGTGTTGCTGCCTGTCTTTCCAAAGCATAATCCAAACCACGCTTTATCCTTTATTAAGATTCCGCGATTAAAAGAGAGATTAAAAGTCATAATACTTCGCATTTGTGTTTTGGTTTTTGAAGTTCGTGTGATTTAAAACACAAATGACGAGGTTGGTTTCGCTCACACCCAGCCGCAGCTGTGCTGTGTGTAAAGTTCAGTGATTTACACCTGAGTAAATGGTCTGGAATTTGTCGAGCAGAAAATTCTGGTAGTGGTGTTGCTTGGCTGACTCGGTTACATGGGCACCCAAAGCTTTCACACTACCTCCGTCAGCCGTCTTGGCTGGCTGACTTGGTGCCTGTCTCCTGCTTAGGATTGCGGGGACACAATGACTCTTGTCCCAGAAGATCAGGAGAGCGAAGCACAAGACAGAGAACACTCATTTTTAAGGAAACTGATTATTGCTGAGAACATTTCTCACAGCATTGGGAGACTTGATGTTTTTCCCACCTCTACTAAAGGTGTTCAAAATTCCAGATTATCCAAATTATGTACCTAGAGATGAAGCTTGGGTACGTTTTCTACCTATGCCATGAGGAATAAGGTCAGAAAGAAAAAAATTAAGACTGTTTTAGGCTCACATAAGAAAAAAATGATGGGTATTACTGAAGGTTGTTCAGTAATTGTATATACTGTACAAACTGTTCGGATTGTATAGACTGAATATATACAAACTCATCTACCACATGTTCTCCAGCTGTGAAATGATGTCATGAAACTGTTTTCGAGACTTGAAATAACAATTGGCTTTGTTATAAATATCCAACCTTGGGATATTTACCTCAGGAAGCTCCACAAATGGCTTTTGCACTGATCCTTTTGCTGTCAGGTCTGATGTAAGGTCAGGGCACAGAAAAGCACTGGAAGAGGAACATGTACTGCTACAGAACGGTTCACTTACAGGACAGAGGATTGAGGGGCAGGCATGGCAAGAACAGCCAGAAGAAAAAGGTTACTGTTACATTTTGGGGAAAAAAAAAAGAAATATCAGTAGAAACAACAGATTAATGACCTTTGTAGTACAGCAGATGGAACATACTGATTCCAAAGTGGAATTACTCTTGATTCCAAAGTGGCAATACACACCCAAAACTGTTTTTTCTGTTGAAGTTGCAGTTAGATAGACCTGACATCCATGCTGTAAAGGCCAGCCAGCACCTGGGTCAGAGGTACTAGATGTTAGATATAGTATACAGTGAACAGAAGAAATGGAGTATGAGATTATAAATCTGGAGATTATAAACTGGAGGTCTCTGTATGCGCACTGAAAGTCACATCTGAACACCTTTAACTGGTTAAGCTCTCATGATAATGCTTTTATCTGTCGGTAACTTGCATTCTATGTAGCCTTTTTAATTTTGTGTTTTCAGTCATCAGACCTATTTTTACCAAAGGAGAATTTCATTCATCTATATTAATGCTTTGCAATAATGTATTCATTGTCATTAACAGGGCCTCTGATCATCATCATCATCATCAAGAAGTGTTTCCTATTTAGTGCTGGCGAGACAGCTGCAATACACTCCACGAGCTAACTGAAGGAAGAACAGTAACAGAATAAGAAATGCTGCGCTTTTCATTATTAAAATTATTTCGCATAATATAAATTTTCTTTTGTTAATGCATTTGATTTGATTTTATTTTTCTTTCAAGTTAAAGCTCCACTAAGTCAGCCTGTGACTGGCTTTCTGCGTTTGCTCTCTGTATTATTAGCAGCATTGTCTGAAGCATTTCCTAAAGCAGTTAATAAAGCCTTATTTTGAAACACGATTTGCCCATTAAGGCTTCATTGTGCATAAGAAAAGATTTGAAGCTAGAGACGGAAGTATTTTCTTTCTGTTGTCAGAATCAGAAGCTCTTTGGCTTTTAAATGGGTCAACCAGCCAGGATGACTTAGTCACATGCACTTTAAATTAGTCAAGTGCTTAATTGTCATGCTGGATGTTTGCATATATAAACAGAGATGCTCGATCCCAGAGATACCTTGATACAATAGGTGTCATTTTATACCGTCTCATTCTGTAGAAAGAGGATAATCCTAAAAGAGCTGGTTTTTCAAACCGATTGAATTTTCAGATACTTAAAGGCACTTAGAAGTGTGGGCTGGGCTGGACTGGAAAGTCAGGCTGTTTTTTCATTGCCAGTAAAAATCACATCTATCCAAAACTTTCGAAGTCTGTAGCCAAATGCATCGTTACGGCTCCAGACTGATACCCAGAGATTATTCATATGATTCATTAACGAACCAATAAACTGAACTAAGCTGGAGCTGCTACTGGGATGCAGGGGCAGAATTTGTTTGCCCATTGTGTATGTTCTATGCTCTGTTAGCAGAAGCAAGAAGCGTTCGATGCTGTGCTGAAAACTACCAGTGTAATATTTCAGATTAAAGCGTCGAATCCCACGCTGCAAGGGGGAAGGTACCTGATACACCTTTGTTAGGGGGCTGGAGAATGTGAACAAAAGAGGTTGCGTCTACGCCTAACAAGGTCAGCGCTGCTTTATCACCTGGGCATTCCATTTCAAGAGAAAACCCCTCATTAGTGGTGTTTTGAGTGCGTGACTGATATGTTGAGGCTGCGAGGTGAATAACACCAGTAAGGATGAATTTTGGCAGGCTTCATACCTCAACTTTCAACGAGTTCTGTTACGAAAACAATGTTAAAATTTGTCGTCTGATCACACATTGTTCGTTACAGCGGTAATTTCTGAATTTTCCTATAAAGATAACACCGCAGTTATAACGGGAAGAGACAGTGGGCTTGTGGGAAGCTGATGGGGGAAAAACCAAACAAAGCAGCCTCTGGAATGGCAACGAATGGGGTAGATTTGCTCTAACCACAGCAAATGTGCACACTGGGAGGCCAGGAAGGACAAAAAAGAAGGATTGTTGCATTTGTAAGGTACAACAAGAGAAAATATCACTAACTTTGGAACCAGTAGGCAAGTAGCTGGGATTCTCCATCCATGAGCTAGTCACTAAACCACAACTGTCAAACCTGAGAGATGAAAGTGAGGCATGAAATAGAGTTGAGGACCTAAAGAAAGGCCTGGTTGATTTTTTTTCTGTTTAAGTAAGGTGTGAAAGATGTGATGCTCCCCAAGCAGAGACACTTTAAAGACTATTATCATCGTGAGAAGTCCAGTTATCCCTGTTCCTGGGGTATCAGGGGGCGTCTTACATACATCTTGATCTCCGGAGTGCCGAGTCGACAGATCAGTTCCCGTGCAATCCCCTGCAGGGAATGGGTGCAAATTCCCAGTGAAGAGATCCCTGGCAGCACCCCTTGAAGTTCGTAGTATTTTCCGAGTTCAACATATTTGTAATCCACCTGTAGTCTAATATGTTTTCTCTTCCACTTGTTTTTTTGTCCTGAAAACGCAAATACACTTTAAAATATTTAATGGCAGCTAGTTTGTCACCGGTCCGTTCTCATTGTCTTTAAACTAGCTGATTAATAGCTGCTAAACATAACTCAGATTGTTTAAGCTCGTTTCAGGGAATTACGAAATAAGTGCAGCTTTTAAATCTGCTTTATTACAGAGGAAGAGTTGTGGCTGTCTCTTCAGTTGCCCCGCTTGAGAGGAATGACAGCAATAGACATAAGACTTGAGATTTATCCCTTGAGAACCAAGGGGAATAATTAATCCCAGGGTGCCGGCACACTAATTAATGTTGTTTGCATTGATAGGAGTTGTAGGTTTTTCAGCACCTTTGAAAATCTGTTTTTATTTTGGTGTGAATATTTCAGCCTTTTTTCTTCACTCTAAGGAGCTGTCATTCTCAGTATATTTTACATCATAATAGGAGGCATCTAAGGGTGGAATACTGGCAAAAAAGTCTGTATACCATCTGCTTCCATATCTTAATTTTGACAATCAGAAAGACTACCAAAAAATCCAGGGTCTTAGCAGATTCAAAGAAGCGAGGGGCACGCTCAGAGCGAAATGCACCATTAATAGCATATGAGATACATCTAAAATAGCTGGTTTAGCCTGGAATAATCGGTTCTCCACCCTGCCTGCCATATGGCCAGCAGCTTGCAGCGGCCCTTTGCCCCAGCTGTCCCCTGAAATGGCACCATTTCATTTGTCCTTTCAGGCACTCTGATAAAAACAGTTTTTCACCCTGACTAGTTATGAATTACAGGTCGCCGAGATGGACATCACTGTGTTTAAGACTTCCACAATTGACGGCGGCTGCTTCTGGGTTCTGCTGAAGTAGAATAAAAGCCCTCGACTGTTCAGGCTGCAAGTAGAGGCAAGGAAAATAAACAGAGCAGATTTTTTTCCTGTGTGCTTAGGTATGGCATTTCTTACAGCCAAACTTCTCTTCTGGACATTTGACCTCATTTTTTTTAAGATTTTCTGTTCATAGAAAATTTGTTTCCTCGAATAGGTAAGTTGAAATTATGGAAGCATCTAATGAACTAAAAAAAACCCCCAAGTAATTCCATAAACAGAGTAGTCTTGACAGCGTTTAGTCAGATTTTGGGATCAGTTTTAGCTATCCTAAAAATTCTGGGGTTTATGCACATGGAGAACTATGTTTCTGAATGTGCGCTTGTTTTATCAAAGTTGCTAGGAGAGACAGTATTTTGACGTATTTTATATTATTTTGATGTATCAGCTCAGAACTTGGCTGTTTCATGACAGCCATAAAGTGGTGAAACTTATCCGGAAGCTGTATCGAATTATTGGTTTGTTGTTTATTTTTCCTGGAGGTTGGCATTAAGTTATTAGGTTAATTATATATTATATAATCAATTATATATTGCTGTGTCTCCTTCTAGCTCCTAATTGTCCCCTGCACCCTGCCTGGCCATTTACAAGATACTTTCAAGAGGTTTACAAGCCATTTACAGTGACAGAAATTCACAATAAAAATAAAAATGAAATATAGATCATGACTTACCAACCCTCAAGCTTATAAAAACTCTACAGCCTTCTAAAGGGATTGACAGGGATCTATCAGCATCCCTGTCCTGCTCCATTTCTGTGCATATCCCATTTTTGTTGGGTCAAGAGCAGTGTTGGCTCAGTGCTGGAACAGCACAGTTGGGTCTTGATCCATAACATTTAAACGATTTTAAGCGAAATTCACTGAATGTGCTGTCTTAATTTCTTTCAATACTTCAGTCTTAAGGTTTTTTCGGCTACAAGAAAGAGTACTGCACGATACCAAAAATTAAGCCAAGTTTTGACTACCAACTACTTTTGATGCACCAAGAGTGAAAACAGGCACCTTCAATAGTCCTCCTGTCCTTTGGCTGAGGAGGTTAACATGGGGTTTTATTTTCCTTTGTTGTTACTATGGTAGGGAGTTTCTTTATTTGTTTTTACAGTGTGCTAACACCTCCTCTGCTTGGTGGTGTCATTCATACATTTTCATGAAATCTGACAATAGGTTTCAAGGTATGGAAGGTCAAGATACCTTAATTTGCTGCCTGTGTGGCAGATTCCAGAGGCTTTCCACTGTCTTCTGTATTGATGGTTTTCCTCCTTTTCCTGCTTACCCCTCGTAGGGGTTGTAGCCCACGTATCTTCCTCACAAAAGGCTCCATTGTACTTGAAAGTAAACTCTGAACCTTCGGATTGAAGATAGACCTCGTCTATCTCTCTGCATTTTATGCAGTTTGAACAGGGAGATTTTTGTTGTGGTCCTGTTCTAATGACTTATCCTACAACACCCACCTACCGTTCTTCATTTGGTTGAATTATTCTGTCAGTCTCTGATACATCTCTGATTCACCCTTTTACTGAGCACTGATGGATCCCGGGCTTCATCACCCTGGCACCAGCCCCGCTTTTCCTGAATCATCCAGACTATTCCTGTATTTTTTTTCAGGACCAGTTTCCAAGATGTGTTTTGTGTTGAGCCCGATCCAGTGCTGTGATTCTCCCATTCCAGGTGATGTGTCACAGGGATGCCTTCCCAGTGATGTCGGTAGAAGAAAAGGAAGGGGGTAATTATCTCTCCATTGCTTATAGCGTGTGCTTCATCCCAAGTGGCAAGAACAAACTGGCCTGTGTCGGCGGTCTCCCTGCTGGCAAAATATTCCCGGGTTGTATGATAACAAGCAACCCCGTGTCATAACTGGAATTAGGTGTATTAGGAGGTGGCCAGTGTTGTATTTGTTAAGGCGATGTGCTAATGGTGCTAATTAATAATGCAGCTTCATGTGCACATCCTGAACTGACAGTGAGTTTCGGAACTGTATTGTGTGGTTGTTTACCTACAGTTTTTTCCCATGATTTTACTTTTTGCAGTTATGGTGTTATATAGAGTAAAAAGATTTCTTTGAAACTGTGTTATAGAATCTTCGTGAGAGAAACAGAGATTTTACCTCTATCTCAAACTTTCACAACTCAGTGTTACAAAGCTTTGGTTTCCCTTTTGTTTTTCACAAAATGCCAGTATTAATGGTCATGCCTAGTGAGTTATATAGCACTTTTCCCATGTGCCTTATAAATTTTAGATATAGTTTTATTTTAGATTGATTTTAGATAAATTTTATTTTAGGTATTTTTAAAATTTTATTTATTTACTAAATTGACATTATATGATACAGGCTCTGAGGTATTTGAACAATATGAAATATACCTCAAACTGAGAAACGTATCAGATTCTATTCTAGGTTTATGTGCAGGGTTTACTATTGGGTGCTGGAAAGGGCTAACATCTCCTGAAATTATCAGAGGAAAGAAAATTGGGGGTCACTAAGTAAAAAGTTGGAAAGTTCTTAGTGAGGAGAGAATTCTGCAGGTGAAGATGTTTGCTCACATTTTTTTCTCCTCTTCTTCTAACAAGTTTGGAATTCTTTCAGTAATTATTTTATTGCTGGAAGCCCTGGTTCATTGTCATTTTCCCCACAAATGGATTTTAACTTTTCTCTCCCACCTTCCAGCTGGGTTCTGTGGTGATGGTGCTGCAGGGATCTGTCTGACTGTCTGTCTGTCTCTCTTGCTTGCCCTTTGCTGCTGGGCTGCCTCAATGTGTTGTTATCAATTCACTGCCAAACCAGAAGGGCAAATAGTTGGTGGCTAAACAAGTTTAATGGAAAAAAGTGATGAGCAGGGCCCTTTTCGACTTCAGAAAATGAAAGCAGAATACATGTGAATGAGAGCATGTGACTGCATCAAACACGGGAGGAGACATGGACCTCTTGGCAAGAAACGGTCTGACAGACATCATAAAATCACAGAATTGTTTGGACCCTCAAGATCATTGAGTCCAACTGTTCCCCCAGCACCGCCAGGTCTCCACTGACCCCTGTCCCTCAGCAGCACCTCCACACGGCTGGGAAACACCTCCAGGGATGGGGACTCTACTACTACCCTGGGCAGCCTGGACCAGGGTTTGACAACCCTTTCTAGTGAAGAATTTTTTCTGATGTCCAACCTAGACCTCTCCTGGTGTGTATATGTCTCCTTGGAATCTTCTCTGTGCAGATCAGAAAAAGTAGCGCTGCCTGGTCCAGACTCCGTTCCACCCATACTTCCTATGAAAACAACATCAACAACAGCTGGAGTGCAGTTTATATCAATTATGTGACATCATCTCGGTGAAGGGATCACAGTCATCACACCTCCTGTCTTTTCCTATTGATGTGTTTGTATCCATTTCCTTTCCAACTCCTTTCCGAGGTTCCTAATTGCAGAAGACATAATCCCAGGGGCCTGTCATCCCAGGCCACACATGGCACCCTGGCAAGGGTGGGAGGAAGACTACTCTAGGCAGTACTGAGTCTACAGTGTAAGGCACCCCTTTTGGTGTCGGGTGGTCTCAAAGCATGGACAGGCACAGGACAGTTTAACACACGCACGTCTTGTCTCGTTAACCTTTGGGCTGGGATTCCGTTTCTGGTTGGAGTGCTGTGTACATGGTGATGATGTGCTCACACAGCACAGCACAGGGGATGTTGCTTTGCTCCTTTCACAGAAGGCTTCCAGGGTAGCCACACACTCATGAGATAGCCAACGGGGAGCGCAAGAGGTCTGGTAGGACACTGAGGCAGAATCAGTTCCTTGAGATGGGCAGCACGGTGTGTGCCAGCTCTGGCAGAGGCAGGAACGTCACTGCCAATCACCCCGAAGGCATATTCCAACTCACAGTGAGGCACCTGGAGCATCATAGAGTTTTTGGTTCACTCCTCTCTGAGGGCAGGTTAGAAAAACACAACAGCAAAATTCCACCACCGCCTTGCCCTTCTACTATGTGTCAACTTGACTCTCGTCCTCACTCTGATCTCCCATCCCTGGCTCATTTGCTTTTTCCTTCCTTTTTCTTGCAGATTCATTTGCTTGCCCAGGAACATGTGGCTGCACGGAGAGATGCTGATGTATTGTGAACAGAAAGGGGTGCTCCCTCTTCCAGGGGTAAGGGAAGAAAGCAGATCTCTGTTTCCAGCTTTATAACAGAAAGTCGTTGGCTTTGCTACCCTGCGGCCAGCGGTTATGCTGAGCAAAGCTTCCCCTGCTGTCAGCAGTGATGCCCACAAGGCGAGGTGTGCTCGTTGATCGCTCCGTGAGGAGAAACACCTTGGGGTGACAGCGCTGCATTGTAGGGCGTGATCTGTTTGAAACTGTTGAACAGCAGTTGTTCACACCGCAGCAGGAAAGCTGCTCTTCATCTTTCCCTGAAGTGTTCTCCATTTGGCAGTGAGTTGAATTACTACATGTTGGAGAGACACCCAGGAGCAGTTTAGGTGCAGTGGTGTTGGGGTGTTTCCAGCCAGCCAGCCTCCAGAGGGAGTCAGCAGAGACAGCAAAGCCACCTAATCCTGCAAAGTTTGGTATTGCTCGGGAGAACAAAGCTCTGCCTAAGCACAACCAGGGAAGCAGTATTTGTACACACAGCCTGAGTAAATTGTGAGTAGTAGCCCTTGTGAGGGCTGGTGAGGACCCTGCAGATGGAGATCCTGCATTGGGTGGGAAGCTGTTGCCAGCCTGGGGTCTGTCAGCACCACACTAAATGCCGCAGCTTTGTCCTGAGGTTCAGAATGATGCCAGACAAGGGAGAGAATGTTTTAACTCTGGGGTTTCTCTTGCATTTCCCCTGTCATTTTTCTTCAGTCCTTCTCTTATGTACCCAGTGTCCTCAGCACGGGCTGACACCGGGGCATCCACTTCACAGCAGTGATAGAGGATAAGCCCTGCTTGGCTTTCCTGACCCTTTCCTGACTGTTAAGGATTATGAACACCACAACATTTAACTCCAAATGTCCGGCTGTCTGGCTCTTCTTCCCATTGGCTCTGAGATCATTGTGGTTGACTCTTGATACTGTTATTGTCAATACTGTATTGCTAGTAAGAGAGAGTTGAGAACACAAACATCGTTTCAGCACACATGCGCCAGGAAGCATGACACACATCCGTTGTGACACGTAATTGTCTCTGTCAAGTGCCTCGTGAGACAGGCTAATATTCCAGCCAGTGAATGGCCATCGTAGTCAGCGCAATTTTGACGTGAAGTTCACCCCCATATGTGACTGTTCTGACACACGGGGCTGTAGTGGGTTTCCACACACACACGATGCAGCAGTGAAAACAAGACACGTGAACCCCCCGACCAGGTACCTGAGATTACTGCAAGTGCCTCCAAAGAGTTGTTTCTCGCTGGTAGCTAATCACAGAGACTTGTCAGACCTGGCGTTGTATCAGAGCTGGAGATTTGGGTGACTAGAGACATTTATCCTGCTGTAACTTTATAGCAGGTTGTTATAAGTTGGTAGCTGTTAAAAGCTGAAGAACAACATCATTATTTGCAGCTGTTCGGTAATGCCTAATGACTCAAGGATTGTTCCAGTTGTTTCATCCCTGCAGAAGAAAGAAAAGGCAGGCACTGTAAAATTTTAATTAACAATGAGAGCTGAAATGAGACGTGGAGGGAAAATAGGTCTCAGAAAGTTTCTGTATGCCACTTACCTTGAATAACATCATGTGGTGAAGCAAATACTCATCTGTCCCCTTCATTTGATCTGATTCCAGATGGTATAAGGCAATTCCTCCCAACAACTCTCACTGGTAAGACCTTGCTGCTAGTGACTAACTCTGGTATTGTACCAAGGTATCATTCAGGAATTTAATGCATCTTCCAGGGGCTGGTCTCATTCTGACAGTTTTCTCCACCCTTTGTCATCACAATCATTTCATTGTCATTCATATGACAAAAGGATTAAATATAGATCCATAATCTTCCCAGATAAAGCCTATTATAACACTTGTTCAGTCTCTCGTGCATTTAAAGGTAAAAAGTATTTTGTATCACCTCTTGTCTTCACACACTTCCGGACAGAAACTTTCAATGTTTGTTGAAGATTACATTTTAAATTAGGTGAATTCTCATGGGTTATTTCCAAGATTAGTTTGATTTTCCTACTTCAAAAATGTTTTCAAAACCAACACAGAATAAAGGCACTATAGGTGAAACAGCTACTGAGGAAGGAGGCTATTTCCTACATCAAACAGCTGTAGGAAGCATCTTCAAGGCTACTTCCGTTCTTTAGAAAGTGTTTGATTTAAAGATGTCTTCCCCTGTAAAACATGTGCTGAATTAAAAGAGATTGAAAACTAAATTAAGTGGAAATATTGAAAGGTAAGAGGATTCATTAGCAGTGTTAGAAACACCAGTGAGGAGAGGATTCCAAATGCAGGGAGAGGATCTGACCTTGGAAAGGCCAAGTTGTGCCAAAAAGGCTTTATCTAGGTGTCCTTCACAGTGTGAAGGGCAAGATTCACAGAATCACAGAACTGTTGAGGTTGGAAGGAGCCTCTGGACACCGTCTAGTCCAACCCCCAAAGCAGGGTCAGCTAAAGCAGGCTGTCCAGGGCTACGTGCAGTCAGGTTTTGAGTACCTCCAAGGACGGAGACTTCACAACCTCCCTGGCAACCTGTTCCAGTGTTTTACCACCCTCACAGTCCCAGGTCTATCGGCCTCTCATTAAATGAAGAAACTCCAGGCCCTTATTCATCTTAGTGTCCCCTCGCTGGACTGCCCTCAGTGTGTCCACCTCTTTTTTGTGTGGAGAGCCCAGACCCCCTCTCCCCACCTGCTGGCAATGCTTCTCCTAACGCACTCCACGATGCTGTTGGCCTTCTTTGCTGAGGATGCTCTGCTAGCTTGTGTCCAACCTGTTTTCCACCAGGACTCCCTGGCCATATGGATGGGATTATTCCTCCCTAGATGCAGGACTTGGTGTTTACCTTTGCTGAACTTCATGAGATGCCTGTTTGGCCATTTCTTCAGCCTGTTGAGGACCCTCTGCATGGCAGCACCTGCTGTACCAATCACTCCTCCTGCACACTTGCTGACCCGCCTCCAGCTCAGGTGATGCTGATCACAACCCTTAAGCCCAGCAGCTCAGGCAGCTTTCAGTCCACCTCCCTGACCAGGTATCAGCCCATAACTCATCAATTTGCCAATTAAGGTGTTACTGGAGGAGTGTCAAAAGCCTTGCTGATGTGAAGATAAACACTATCGACTGCTCCTCCCTCATCCCGGTGATTTCATCACAGCAGGCTGTCAGGTGAGTCAGGCATCGTTTCCCTTTCAGAAATCAAGGCTGACTACTCTAAACCACCTTTTTGTCCTTCGTGCGTTTGCCAATGGTTTCCAGGTTTGTTGGTTCTGTCCCTTTGCCAAGGAAGAATGGGTGCTGACTGGTTTGTAGCTACTTGCTTTCAGTGACTTCTGGAGGAGCATGGCACAGCCACAGCTGGCCGGTTAAAGTGTCCATAAAGCAGTAAACCCCTTTTTTGTTCATCTCAGGACCTGGATGTACGTGTGCACAGAGATTTCACTCCAGGTTCCTTATCTCTCTAATTATACCTGGTACAAAAGGCAGCTTTTGAAGGTAGAAAGGATTTTAAATGCTTTTCATATCTGAAAATGTGTGTCAGAAGCAGCTTCTTAGAGAAAATCTTCACCAGTTAAAGCTTTTTGAATGGTCTTGGCTTAACAGTCGCTATTAGTCATGATAGACGTGACCCCTCATCTCTCAACAGTTAGTAATAACTGTGAGTAGTGTAATCTGTCATTACAAATAACAGTGAAGCTAATCCCCGCTGATTCCTGCCCTAAGCAAACTTCCCGTACTGAAAAAAACAAGTTAGAGTGATCTTTTTATAAATAGAAAATCTGTTTTAATTGACTGTTTAAAGGTATCAGTGAGGCAGTGTGAGGACATGTAATGGCTTTTATTAGACTGAATAGCAGAGGAGACAAAAGTAGGCAGGGTTTGTTAGCAGGAGGGTTTCTGTGGAAATGTTAAGAGCAAAATGTAGTTTTTGACTATGTTAATCACAGGTAAAACCGAGACAGGGAGAAGGAAAGATCACCATTTATTACCAGCGAGCCTTGAGGATTTCTTCTGTGTGTGCTCTGTGGAAGATTTCACTGAGTTCTTCCTCCTGAAAGGCTTACTCAAAGCAATGTGCCTATTATTTCTGAGGATTTTGAAGAAAAAAGGCTTGGCCTGAAATTCTGCATTCATGAGTCTCTCTGCGTTCTCTTTTTACATTTTAATTAGTGCTGTCGAGTAAATTTACCTCTGAATTACCAATTCACCCAGGCTGAAACATAAGTGGTGTAACCTTTGAGAAGGTCGTTAAGGGGGGAAGAAGCCGCCTTATTCCATCCTGGGAAAAAGACTCTCTTCAGCTGGGAAGGTACAGCTGGAGCCTGTTACTGCCGGGTGGCTGGTGAGGTCAGCAGGGAGGATCTGGTAACGGCCAAACTGGACTCTCGTCTCCGGTTAGACGGTGAACTGGGCCTTTGCTGGAAGGGTTTTGCTGTTCTGTAGAAAACACCAATGTACATTATCATCAGTGTTGCTCTGAAAATATCCAAAGTGTATCCTCTCCACCGCAGTAAACAGCTTTTTTTTGTGTGTTTGATTTAGACCCGAGATGGGATTCACCTGCTCTAGTCACGCTTCATCTCTGCTTTCCCCCATCACCTGGGGTGTGGGCTCGGACTGATTTTCAGGTGATTTGGGGGCTCATTGACACCCCATTGGCTCTGCTGCTGAGGGGTGGCTGCCCTGCTCAAACAGCTTTTGGAGGGCTCTGCCGAGGGTTGTCATGTTATTTTCTGCCGTCTTTTTCCTGGTGGAAAAGCTGGAGTCGCCTCCTTTCAAGTGAGTAAAATAAGCTCCTCTGGGCTCTGGTGGTCAGGGTTGTTTGTAGTGTATATGTGAATGTTCTTTCCTCTGAATATACTGAATTTTTGCAGTTTGAAAAGTAACAGGTTAATCTGGTTATTGGTTACTTTAAAAATTACTTATTTGGAGCCCTTGGGACAGATCAAGGGGATGTTACATTCCTGTTGACTTACGTTTCCTTAAAAAAATAAGAATGATCGATTACTGGTTTTAAATGGTATTTGTCCAGCTGCTATTTGTGTATCGGAGTCCACTGATGTTTTTTAATTCTAATTAATCCTGATGTACTTAATATTTGAGTTTTACACTACAGGCTTTGACAGAGTTTTATCAGAGCTCAATCACACTTGTATCTGAACCCTTTACGTGAAGAAAGATGGGGCTTCTGAAGTGCCGTATTTATGTTTATTATGGGATGTTACATCCTTTAGCTGTTTTGCCTGTGTCCCCAAAAGTCTCTTGATACCTTTTACATCCTTAACGCTTTAAAGACAACCGATTCTGAGAAAATCTGTCTGTACAAAGTTGAATTCTATTGTTTGAAAATGGTTTGGAGTCCCTAAGGACATCTCCAGTCGAAACATGCAACAAGAGCCCAGGACTTATTGTGCCTTATTAATCAAGGAACGTTTGGGTGTCCTTATTGGCGTTTTGATGGATGACTTGTAATCTTGGTAGTTTGGGTTGGCAGCTTTGTGCTAACCCACTATAGTAGTTGCTTTCTGGAAATATACCTCAGTTTTTATAACATAGTGTAGAGTTATGTTACAAATACATCCACCTGGTCTGGAAGTGAATGGTTTTCTTCTTCTTTAAAGCAAATAATTCGATTCCTCCCACCCCAGTTCTTGTTTTGTTGTTCTGGATATCTTGGAGCTTGAGGTTTAAATCTTCAGGAATAATGTCCTTTCTGTGCTTGGGGGCTTAAATCTGTGTATTTAGCATCAGTAATGCTTTGGCTTGCATTCAGGTACCTATTTATCATGTGTGCTGTCAGCTGTGTTGTCTTTGCTGGGCTTGAAACTCTTAAAAATAGCTCTCAAACCTGAAAAATACGGCAGAGTTGGCTTTGATCAGTAAAATAACTGAATGAGGTATGAGAACTGTGCAGTAAAACCACCTATTTCCGAACCGACAGCAGAGCACAGACATGACACTGAAGTGTCATGATCTATAAATAAATTGGAATGGTGTTGAGAGAACGGTGTCTGGTGTTATGAGACACGTTATGGTTCATGGGGAGAAGCTCTCAAAAAGCAAAGAGCTGGATTATAGTGGGGCTTAGATCTAAGAACAACAAAAGGTGATGTAAAGTTTAATGAAAGCAGGTTTTGAGGGTCAGTGGTGTGAAGTTAGTAGGTGCTGCAGAGTACTTGGTCTTCAACAGAAGCTGCTTGATGCTGCGAGCAGAAGTGCATAAGTAAAAGGTGACTTTTCAAGTATTTCATTCCTATCTGATGGTTGTTCTCATCTGCTCAGTTGCTGACACTGACCAACGTGTCAAAACACAAACATACAAACGAAGATCCCATCAGGCATGTTCTGCTTTTGAAGCAGGGCATCTCTTGTACCCCGGATAGGAGCCAAGTCTGTGAGGAGTGAACGGCCAGCCATGCAAACACCCGGTGAACCCTCTGAGCAGATGCTGCTTCTTGTAGACGTCACAGTGGTGGCTGCAGAGTCACGAGTGCCGCAATTCACGACTGAAGTTTTCTTCCCCGGGTTTTAAATATCAAACATTAGAGAGAAAACAAGCCCAGAGCTTCAGTTTATTTCAAGGAGCAGGAGCGAACTGCTGCGTTTGTAAGAGCTGTAGAAAAATCGATGCTGGAAATACGCCGAGTGATGGATATTTGCAGTCGCTGCAGCGTCCTGTGTGGAGGAGAGACCTGAGGCTGAGCAGTGGCAGGCGGGACTCGTGGCTGCCTCCGCTCTCCGTGGGTTGGACGCTGGTCACTTGCTGCTAGCGGAACTTAGGGCTCCGCGGTCCTGGAACACGTAACGTGTCAGCCCGGGCGCTTTGATGGCCGCGAACAGTAGCGGGCTTGCGATCTTTGAGGGGGTTTTGCTCTGGTAGAAAGACGTGAAAAGTGCGTTTAAACGTTAAACGGCCAGAACTCGAGAGCAGGATGCGGGGTCGAAGGTTTCTCCCG
>NW_010389532.1:0-1111 GCF_000710305.1 Buceros rhinoceros silvestris
CCGCGGCCCGGCCTCCTCCCCCAGGGGCGGGCACAGGCCCCGCCAGCAGTGCACGGAACAGCTCCGCAGCCCGACAGCAGTGTGGAGGGATGGAGTTTTATTTCAAAAGACAGTATGACAATTTTTCAATTTAGTATCAAAACACTGGATAGGGTTCCTTTTCTCCGGATTGGCCCCGAAAACTGCTACAACCAAGCCGCATGCTCAAACCACAAGCGACACGCCGCAAGCTTGACACCTCCACACTCACACCTCACGAGGACACGTCGGCAATGTACGGCAAAATGGCTTGTACCTCATTAAGACACTAAGAGCACTCCTGGCCGGGGGGAAGGCCTTTGTTCCTTCCCTCAGGGTAGGCAAAAGAAACGTCTCCAAGCAAACAAGGCGGTGGCTCTTAAGCTGTGTCACCCAGCAATGAGCAGTGAAACACCGGGCATCAGCACGTAGCAAAGGCAAATACAGCCCCTGCAGAGCAATGGTTAGAGGGGCTGTGGCTTCTCTGAAGCCTACCAAGAGAAGGAAGTGGTCAACAGTGGAGGCGAAGGGAAGGGAAACAACCCCTGTGAAGTTAAGCTGTTCAGATAACAGGCTTGGCTTTAAAAAAAACAAGTCTCCTTTCATCCAAGCTGCTTCTCCACAACCCAGAGAATTACCTTAAAGCCAAGGATCTAAACTGCTCTTTTGGCAAATAGCTCCTGGAGAGGAAGTTTTCCGAACAGGCTTCCATCCCGAACTCAGCTGCTGCCATTCGGTGGCCCACAGCTGGAGCTATCACACCCTCTCTCCTCCCCTGCCAAAGCAGGGCGGCCCAACAGCAGGTTAATACCGAATTTTAAAGCCAAGAGCTTTGACGTATAGCTCACCAACCTCCCGAGTTATCTGGAATGTTTACAATGGTCGCTACAAAAAAGGTAGTTACAAAATGTGTACATCTCAAACATGCTCCCCAAACATTATTGCATTGTTCGTTTCCCTTAATCACGCTGTTGGAGGCTCTGCCCAACCTGATGACCTCTAACCCCGAGGCAAAGGAAGAGATTTCTGTTTGGTCAAGTTGGCAAAGTAAACTCTGGTCCCTAAGGGTTAGAGGTCAGCAGCGGCTGGGCTG
>NW_010389532.1:1331-1574 GCF_000710305.1 Buceros rhinoceros silvestris
GGTCTGGTCCAGCATTCTTTGCGTGCAGAGATGCTCCTCTTTGGTGGACTTCAGTTTATCTGGCAGGAAGCAAGAGTCAAGAGTTACAAGTCTGCTTCAGACAACCAAGAAACCTTCGCCAACGAAAGCTCACGCTAGCCCCTTCCCAGCACGCTGCTGCAGCAAGTCCTCAGGCCGGGGGTGCCTGGCTGGTTGCAACTCCGAGCTCTGAAGTCCCCTGGCTCGCTGGCATCCCTCGCCTCT
>NW_010389532.1:1698-3689 GCF_000710305.1 Buceros rhinoceros silvestris
GCCCTGGCGCGCTGGACCCCCTCGCCTCTCCCATTGCTGCCGATGCGGTCAGCAATGCTCCCAGGGGACTGTACGGCAGTGCTCTAGGCAGTGCTCTGCAGGCAGGTGACTCCAGCTGCAGCCAGCTTTCCCCAGGGCTTCAGTGCTGCCAGAGCAGCCCACCGTGGTCCAGCAAGGCACCCACGAGCAATGCGGAGGTGAGACCCTAAAACCACCCCCTGGAATTACAGATGGTTGTGCCCCCCTTCCTCCCCAGCACAGGACAGATATTCGCCAAGCCGGTCCCCCAGACTGTAACTACCTAGCAGCAGGGAGCAGGCAACCATGCCTCAAGGACAGCAGGGAGAGGCTGTGCTCAGTGAGGGGCAGGCAGGGAGCAAGCAGGAGCGAGGGCGCTGTGACTCTGCCTGACTCCACAGGCAGCTGAGCCAGGAGGAGAACTCAGATCAGCAGCTAGCGCTCTAGGTAGGCTTTACTCCGAAGGTGTGCCCACCCTCATCACTGAAGAGACTGACACGCTGGGACACTGGGCAGACAGGCTGTAGAAAGACGGTCTTTAGGTACAGGCAGTTTCTAGTTCCTTCAGCCAGGAGGAGAACTCAGATCAGCAGCTAGCGCTCTAGGTAGGCTTTACTCCGAAGGTGTGCCCACCCTCATCACTGAAGAGACTGACACGCTGGGACACTGGGCAGACAGGCTGTAGAAAGACGTTCTTTAGGTACAGGCAGTTTCTCAGAGCCATTCCCCAACCTCCCCTGGGTCAGGAACTGTGCACACACAAGCAGCAGCCTTCCTAGAGCACTAGCAACTGCCTGTGAAGGGTCCCTCGGGCACTCAAGACACAGCTTCATGCTGTGGATTTGGGGACTTGTTTTCCAGATGTCCAAGAGCTCTCCCAACCCATTCTGGGTCTCTGCAGCTGCACTGGGGTCAGGCCCCAGGAATGACTGTTTTCCCCAAACCTTCCAGGGTAGGACTTAGCTGTATAGGAAAGTACTACAGGGTGCAGTGTCTTATAGACCACAAGGTCACTCGTTTATTGTTTGAAGCCATCACTCCATGCAGCAGGAAATCCTACAGTCATTCAGCTAATAGTAAATTAAGTCTTAGCGCTCGACAAGCATCTTTTAGCAGACATAAGCCTAACTTCATCCCCCCGCTCTTGGAGGGTGCAGGTGGAGGAGCAAGCAGGACCCTCCAGACAAGTGAACAAGACTGCTCAAAAACCAGCCGAGTCTGAGGGTTACTGCTCCAAGAGTAGAGGTTACCGTTATAAAAAAAAAAACTCTCAAATAAGTTAGAGGATAAATTCAAGTGCCCCATTAGACAGCAGCAATTGCCTAAAATCTGCAAGTCTGCCAGTCTTAAGAATGATCAGATTTCACTGTGGTCCACAGCACTGGTGGTCGCAATAAGCTTGTTTAATGGTATTAGTGGGCCCCCTTCTCAGTCACATAGATCATGCAGCGTTAACTTCAGCTCATTAGAGAGCAGGCGGTTTTTCTCAAGCTGGCTGTACAGGCGCTCTGCAGCAGCAACAGGATTAGGGGAAACAAGAGGAAGAGAGAAAAAGAGAAAGGGAAGGTTAGTAGAATACCAAGATGAGCACACGAAATAAGCTGTCTCCATACCACCTGCCTCCGAGGATCAAGTCTAAGCTATTACCCAAACGAAGCCAGGGAGAACAAAGGTTTGTCTTCCTCTGTTTCAGCTCGGGAAGATCAGAGGAAACCAAGCGGGCAGGAATGGTCATGCTGCGAGGGCTTGCAAAGGCCAAGAAGGGAAGAGCAGAACACCAGAAGAGAAACTCGGGCTGTACCCAGCTAAGGAGATGTGGGACGTGCTCTAAGCCTGGAGAGCACTTTGCAGAAATACGTAGTGCTGCTACAGCTGAACCAGAAGCGCCCTGCGGAGCGAACCAAGCACAGGGCAGTGAGACTGAGGGGGTTTAACAGCAGGGACACCTGTCCTGGGTTCAACATGGAGGAACC
>NW_010389533.1:0-229 GCF_000710305.1 Buceros rhinoceros silvestris
CCCTCTGGGGTCCCCTGTCCCCGGGCACTGCCCAGCACTCTGTGCCAGCAGGTCCCCGCTGTGATGAGTGTGCCCCCGGGTACTACGGGGACCTGCTGCAGCCTGGCGGACGCTGCCTGCCCTGCCAGTGCCACGATAACATCGACATGACGGACCCAGAAGCGTGCGACAGGCGCACGGGGCACTGCCTGCGCTGCCTCTACAACACGGCGGGGCCCCCCTGCGCCGA
>NW_010389533.1:408-771 GCF_000710305.1 Buceros rhinoceros silvestris
ACGGCACAGCTGCAGGCGTGAGTACACACAGCTGTGCCGAGACAGACTCGATCCAGGGCCCAGCACAACCCTGGGGACCACGCGCACCCATGGCTGCCCTCGCTTGTGCGCAGCACTGTGGGGTCCCTGCATCCCTGCCCTGTTCTGGGCTGTCTCCTCTGCCCAGCCCTGGCACTGTGACCCCATCCTTGTCCTCACGCTGAACTTGTTCCATCCCATCTACATCCTCATGCCCATTGCTGTCCCCTTTGCCATCCCCACTGCCACCCTGACTCTGTCCCCATCCCATCCTTACGCCATCTCTATCCTGACCCTGTCCCATCTCCATCCCGTCCCCATCAGTGGCCCTCATGCTGTTCCCAC
>NW_010389533.1:954-1297 GCF_000710305.1 Buceros rhinoceros silvestris
TGCCCAATCTCTCTCTCCATCCTGCCTCCACTCTAACGGTCATCCCATCCCTGCCAGTGTCCCCACACCACCTGCACCCACATCCCCCCTCCAGCCCAATCTCATCCTCATCCCGTTCCTGTCCTCATGCTGTCCTCATCCCCTCTCTATCCCTTGATCCCTGTCCCCATCCCTGTCCCCACTGAGCACCTGTCCGGTTCCAGGTTGCTCCTGCAATGCGCTGGGCACTGACGCCAGCACCTGTGGGCCCCAGCAGTGCCACTGTGATGGGCGCAGCGGGCAGTGCCACTGCCTGCCCCACGTGGAGGGCCAGCGCTGTGACCGCTGCAGCCCCAAATTCTTG
>NW_010389534.1:0-217 GCF_000710305.1 Buceros rhinoceros silvestris
AGGACCAGGGCCCCCCTCTACCCAGGGGCATTTCCCTCCTTTCATCTCTCTTCCAGCTGCAACGACACCTGCCCGGAGGGATATTTTGGTGTGAACTGTTCCTCGCCCTGCCAGTGCTCCCGGGGGACCTGCCACCCTGCGCAGGGTCACTGCGTGTTGAGTAAGAGCAACCTCGGATTGCTTTCTCGGCATCGGGCAAGGGGTTAACATCCTCGCT
>NW_010389534.1:299-2214 GCF_000710305.1 Buceros rhinoceros silvestris
CCAGCTCCTGCATGCAGGTGGCTCTGGGGGCTTGACAGCCACAGGACACGTAGGACACAGGACCCAACCCATCTTCTCCGCTCAGGTTTTAAGGACCACGGGGCCCTGGCAGCCGCCATCCTCGTCCCTCTCCTGCTGCTGCTGCTCTGCGTCATCTGCTGTTGCTGCGGAGCGGGCCCGGCAGATGCTAGAGACAGGTGATTGTTTATATTTTGCAACCTTCAGCGCAAAGCCCCGTGTCCCATGTCCCTTGACGTCCGTCTACCCCATGCAGGGCGGCTGTGCCAGACGATGATGTGGTGGCCAGGATGAAGCACCACGTGCAGGGGGTGCTGGCGAACCTCAGCGCCATGATGCCGTGCTTTTCCCTGGGTGGCTACAAGCTTCCCAAAGTCACAGGTAAGAAACAGCAGAGCTGCCCACCACCCTTCCAGGGCGTTACCCTCACCTCATGCTCTCTGCATCATCATCATTTGGGGGAGAGCCTGGAACCCCCCCTTGCCCAACAACACGCCTCAGGGCAGGCTGTGGTCTCCCACCCCAGCCCTGAGCACCCTGGGCTCGCAGCCCGAGCTCAGCTGAGTGTCTTCTCCTCCCCAGTTTCCCACCACGACGCAGAAATCCCCTTCAACCCCAGCTTCATCGAGCCGCCGTCGGCCGCCTGGGTTTCAGACAGCTCCTTCTCTTCCTTCGACACCGACAATGACAACGAGGGACCCGAGTACTCTGTCCCTCCCAGAGAAGGTGACGTCTGTGGCTGTTCCTCCTCTCCTTGGCTGCCCACAGCCCTGCTGGGCTGCCCAGGGTCAATCCTGCCTCATTACCGACCTTGGGTGTCCCAGGGACGGGTGCTGGCCGCAGGCAGCGTTTATTTTTCGTCCGCATGTTTTCCTGTCTGCAAGGGCACACGGGGGACGTGCCTGGCCTCGTGCAGCAGGACATGCCCGGAGTGGGCAGCCCCATTTCCCAACCTGGGAAAATGCTCCCAGAGACCATCCTGTTGCATCATCCCCGGTCCTGAGGCCCCGAGTGTGTCCCTGGGCAGAGGCGTAGCTCCAGCAGCCCCAACCCTTGTCCTCTTCTCCCGTAGGCATCCCACTGCTGGGGGGGGCTGAGCTGCAGGACGGGGCATCCACCCCTGGCGAGGTGCTCCCAGACCCCTCCGCCTTTGACTCCGAGGATGTCTCACAGCCCTTCGCCATCCCTCGCACCTCCAGCATCGCCAAGGCCAAGCGTCCCTCTGTGTCCTTTGCCGAGGGGACAAAATTTGGGGCGGTGGAGACCCCCAGCCCCGGGCGGAAGCCCAAGACACCATGGGGCCCATCCAAGCTGAGTCCACCACCGGGGGACGCAGCAGCTGAATCCCCCACTGCACGACCACCCAGCAATTGCTACGAAAGCCCTGAGCCCCTCGACAAGGGGGAGGAAAGCCACCGTCCGTCACCCCGGACCACCCCGGGAGGACGCCGGCGGGTGGTCTCCGGGACCAGGCACGTGGCCCAGAGAGTGGAAGCGCTTGAAGCGGCTGCAAAATCCGGCAGCTGGGAGGCGAAGGGGAAGGACCCCAATGTCACCACAATCTACATGATGGTGGGAACGGCCGGGCAGGACCTCAAGGTGGAGGGCGGTGGCGAGGGACCGGTCCAGGCTGTGCTCAAGCGGCTGGGCAGCTTGCAGAAGGGCAAGTGGGCTGCAAAGGAGGAGCCCAAGGCAAGGAGGAGCATGGAGGCCATCCAGAACCCCCCCCGCCGGGCCCTGGCGCAGAGCAGAGACTCGGTGAATAGCTGCAAGCAGAGGGAGAGTGTCCCGGGGGCTTCAGCTGAGCCACCCGCTGCCAAGCACCCTGCGAAGAGACAGTCCTTCCTTCTCATGGCTGCCTCACCGAAAAGCACCGGGGCCAGCCAGGATGTGGCCG
>NW_010389535.1:0-309 GCF_000710305.1 Buceros rhinoceros silvestris
GCATCCCGGCTCCGGGCAGCGCAGGGTCCTTCCCCACCCCACAGTGTGGCCCTGGAGGAACCAGGCACACGCCGGGCACCTCCCGCTGCTCCCCGGGGTCTGACGCGGGGCCGTGGGTGTCTGTTCCAGCTGAAGGCGCAGGGGCCGGGGGGCACGGAGGAGCTGCGGTGTCTGCAGGGCATCAGCCAGCAGCAGGAGGGCTCCAGCCTGGAGGAGCTCATCACCAGCGAGGCCTGCCTCAAGCTGGCCAGCACCATCAAAGCCTACGTGGCCACGGTGAGCCCCGACCTGAACGGTTTGAGGGCGCGG
>NW_010389535.1:545-944 GCF_000710305.1 Buceros rhinoceros silvestris
GGGGGGGGGGGGCGGGGGGCTGGCCCCCACCCCCCCTGCCATGGGGAGCTGGTGGATGCCAGAGCCATGGCGTGACAGTCGAGGTCACGGGGACTTGGAAGAGACGAGAGGAGCTGGGGCGTGGGGAGCGCCCGTCCCACCTCTAACTGCAGGGCTGTCTCTCTTCTCCGACGGCGCAGGTGACCGAGAGCGTCATCCGCAGGAGCGCGGTGAAGGGTGAGTGGCTGGTGGATGCCAGAGCCATGGCGTGACAGTCGAGGTCACGGGGACTTGGAAGAGACGAGAGGAGCTGGGGCGTGGGGAGCGCCCGTCCCACCTCTAACTGCAGGGCTGTCTCTCTTCTCCGACGGCGCAGGTGACCGAGAGCGTCATCCGCAGGAGCGCGGTGAAGGGTGAGTG
>NW_010389535.1:1237-1452 GCF_000710305.1 Buceros rhinoceros silvestris
GAGAGCCAGGACTGTCCCACTGGGCGGGCGATGGGCATACGTCCCTGGGAACGGGTCAGAGGGACAGCCGTGTCTGTCTGTCTGGAGTCCGGGGAGGCAGGGCCACGGGGGACAGCACAGGAACGTTAATGACTGACCAGACCTTTCCACCCCCAAGTAACCCCCCTCGCTGGGTCGGCGGGGCTCTCCCCTGCTGGCGCAGGAAGGACCTGCTC
>NW_010389535.1:1680-1920 GCF_000710305.1 Buceros rhinoceros silvestris
ACGTCAACACCTCGGAGGGGCAGGTTCCTCCCAAAACAGCCAGCAAGCCCTCGGCACACCTCACCATCCGCCCGCAGAGCCTGGCCCAGGACGGTGAGTGGGGGAGCTCCCCTGGGCACCGGGGACATTCTGAGGCAGGAGCGGGGGAAGGATCTCACCCAAAGGGCAGGGGACCAGGGCGGGAGGACACTTGTGGTGGCGGATCAAACCACAGAATCACAGAATGGGTTGGGCTGGAAG
>NW_010389536.1:0-201 GCF_000710305.1 Buceros rhinoceros silvestris
GCTGGGGGGCGTCCAGCCCCTCCTCGCCGTGCCAGGGCGTGGACCCCAGTGCCAGCGTGGTGCCCGGTGCCCACCCCACTCTGCCTTCACCTTCTGGGGGATGATGGCATGGTGGTTCTCCAGGATGAGCCGCTTGATGTGGTGGGTCCCCAGGCGCTTTTCCTCCACACTCTTTGCCTGGGCGGGGGGGCAGGGGAGGAG
>NW_010389537.1:0-406 GCF_000710305.1 Buceros rhinoceros silvestris
GTCTCGTCCAAGGAGAGGCTGCGCTGAAGCGCGACGGAGGCAGGCGGGGAAATCATCCGGGGGGAGCGGGGAGCGCGCCCCGCGGTCAGGCTGCGAGGAGGATGCTCCGCACGCACACCCGCACGCAGCGCCTCATCGCCCAAAGTGGCTTTGGAGGTCCCCTCCCACGCCTTACTCTTCAGAGGCAGCGGGAGGAAGCACAGTGTTACGGCTTTTCTTTCTCTCCCACCTCCGCGGGGCTCCCTGCGCCCTTCCTTTACATACCACCTTTGTCCCTACAGCGCACGGTAAGCGCGGAGCTAACGCTGGGTGGGCAGAGTGCCCCCCGCTCCCTCCGCTCCCGGCGGCGGTGATGCTGCCGGGGAAGATCGCGCTGCCTTTCGGCGGCAGAGCCCCGCTCAGCCCC
>NW_010389537.1:483-2486 GCF_000710305.1 Buceros rhinoceros silvestris
GGGAAGATCGCGCTGCCTTTCGGAGGCAGAGCCCCGCTCAGCCCCGGCTTTTAACGGCCTGACAGAGCCCTGACCTGGTTTTAGCAACAGAGCGGTCGCCGCTCAGCCGAGGAAAGAGAAGGGAGACGTTTCTTCAGCTCGCAGCGTCTTTTGGAGGCAGCTGCTACTTGAGAAGGGGGCAGAGGGTCAGGACCACTATCTCCCCCCGCTACTTCTCACGTGTCTGATCACTGCTGGCCGGCACACCACAGTTCCACGGGTTATCAATAAATTATCACCTTCAAACATTTAGTTTAAACGGAAAAATTGAGAGATGGTGTTTCACTGGCTACAAAGCTGGGGTCACTTTGACAGGCTTTCCAGCAGCCACCAGGCAAGGGATTCTGTTTCTTGCTCTGCCACTGACTTTCTGTTCAACCTTTATCACCTCACTTTACACCCTCAGCTTCTTCCGTAGCTCTGGTGCTTGCTTAAACAGTGATGTCCAAATATGTGCTTCAAAGGGGTCAGGTGTTTAAAATATGTACAGGTATTAGTCCCACTTCTGTGAGAGAGGGCAGCGTCTCACAATAAATGACCGCAGAGCTCAACACCACCAACCGTAAGCTGATCTCAGCTGCATTATCTAAAAGCTGTTGTGATGCGAGTCATCACTCTTGCGGACAAACATACCTTAAATTGGAAGAGCCACTAAAAACATACCTTGTGGAACAGAGCAGGCTACTTTTATAAATCACTTATCAGCTCCTGATGTGGAATTAGATATTGCCTTTCAAGTTGTCCATGTGCAACTTTTCTAGTGCAGTTGTGAACACGAGTAAAAATCTCAGTAACTTTCACACCATGGTTTGTTGTAAATTAAGAATACAGTAGCAAACTCTCGCATCTTGGATAAATTCATTTAGCCTGAAAGAAAAAGTCCAACCCCCCAGCCTGAGCTCTCCTTCATCTCTTGTTAGCACAACTCAGCTCTGCTCTTCTAATCAACAGGAGCTACCACACAGTCCAAATAGGAGGGAACAAGCTCACAGCAGCAGATCACATTTCTCCATCTCATTCCTTACATGTGGAGCTACCACCTTCTTGCCTACTGCCTCTGACACTTAACACCCCTCCAGAACTTCAGCAAGCCTAGAAGAGGGGACAGAGAAAAGGCAGAGAAGGGAAGGAGCCCCAAAGTTGGACAAAGGTTGTGGGAAGTAGATTCGGGGAAAAGGGAGAGGGAATGGTACAGAGGACAGGAGACACAAAGCAGTAGGAGAAAGGCCTGGTCTTGCTGCCTGGGGAAATGGCAATTTGTTGAAAGCAGACTACCTAGGACATCAGAGAGGGGTTACGTAGGGTCAACCCCCTGGTACATGTGGATGGAGCAGCTGCCTTGCCATGGGTGCTCTTAGAGCCGGGCTGCTGAGCCACAGGAGGCAGGAGTTCCCTGCCCTCCCTGACCTGGTCCCTTCCTGCACTCATGTTTCTCTCCCCAACCACTTGTCTCAGGCCCGTCTCTCAGACTCAGTTTTCCCATCCACACAATGGAGGCAGCCACATTTCTTGCTGTCAAAATGAATTAAGTGATGTCCAAAGAGTACTTTGAAATGCAGATATTATGCTTGCTAGTTTTAATGCCTCCAAAGCGGTCTCCAGATATCTCTAAATCCTCAAGATATCCCTGATCAATTCCTGTTTTACAGATGAGGAAGTCGAGCAGAGGGACGGATGCTTTAATGCATCTCTTTTATGTCAGGTTCTGCCAACCCCCTGACCTTGCCATGGCTCAGGCTCCCAGCTGCTGGCCCACAGGGTCCAAGTCACATCCAAAGCCACGTTTTGCTGATGACACAGAACAAGCATCATGCACGCAGTGCCTCCACACCTCATTACTAACCCCCCATAAAGCTATTTCCTTTGACAAATTAATGCCTAGGTTTGAGCTCCCATCGTCTCCCGCTACACGTGAATTTCTGGCATCCGCTGTACCCCGCAGGACACCCCACACAGCCCACCCC
>NW_010389538.1:0-240 GCF_000710305.1 Buceros rhinoceros silvestris
CTGCACGTGCGCGAGCACGCGCGCGGCTGTTGGGGTGCGCACACGTGTGCGTGCACGTGTGCGTGTGTGCGTGCGCTCGTGTGTGTGTGAGTGTGCGCGTGCGTGTGTGTCTGCGTGTGTGTGTCTGTGCATATGTGTGTCTGCGTGTGTGTGTCCGAGTGAGTGTGTGTGTGTGTGTGTGTGTGTGTATCTGCGTGTGCGTGTGTGTGTGTGTGCACGTGTGCGTGTCTGCGCGTGGGT
>NW_010389538.1:499-868 GCF_000710305.1 Buceros rhinoceros silvestris
GTGTGGGTATCTGCATGCTCGTGTGTGTGTGTGTGTCTGCATGTGCATGTGTGTGTGTGTGTATCTGCGTGTGTGATCACGAATGTCCATGCTCTCGTGTGTGCAGCTGATAGCAGCTGTTCACGTGTGTGTGTACGTGTGAGCACGGAGCTGCCTACACCCGCACACACATGTGGCTCTGCACAGGGGTGTGCCCATGTGCAGGGGTTCCCCCAGGCCCGCGCTGTTGCTCCGGGCAGTGTTTGGGGCCTGCCTCCCTCTCCCCCAGGAGCACTGACCCGCTGGGCTGGTTGTATGCTGGGCCGGGTGTGCACTGGACCAGCTGTGTGCTGGGCTGGGTGTGCACTGGGGCAGGTGTGTGCTGGGACG
>NW_010389538.1:1079-1290 GCF_000710305.1 Buceros rhinoceros silvestris
ATTGGGCTGGGTGTGCACTGGATCGGGTGTGCACTGCCCCAGGTGTATGCTGGGCCAGGTGTGCACTGGGCTGGGTGTGCACTGGGCTGGGTGTGCACTGGTTCGGGTGGGCACTGGACCAGGTGTGCACTGGACCGGGTGTATCCTGGGCCGGGTGTGCACTGGGCCAGGTGTATGCTAGGCGGGTTGTGCGTGCACCGGGTGTCTCTGC
>NW_010389539.1:0-350 GCF_000710305.1 Buceros rhinoceros silvestris
CCGTGTTCTTCTCATGGCGCAGTCGTAGGGCGGCCTGGTGGCTCTGGTGGCATGGCCGTGGTGGTGCAGGGTGGTACTGGGGACGTGTCCTCATGGTCGTGTGGCCATGGGGTAGCCTGGTGGCACGGAGGCCAAGTTCTTGTGGTGTCGTGGCCATGGCATCAATGGAAGAAAAGTGGCATGGCCACGCTGTGGCCTGGTGGCTCCGGGGCCATGTTCTCATGGCGTGACCATGGTGGGGTGGGCGTCAGTAAGACCATGTGCTTGTGGCATGGCCATGGTGTGGTCTGGTGGCCCTGGGGCCATGTTCTCATGGTGGCGTGGCCATGGCATGGCCTGGTGGCCCCGAG
>NW_010389539.1:690-896 GCF_000710305.1 Buceros rhinoceros silvestris
CCAAGAGCCCCTTCACTGTCAACGGGGCTGAGGGGGAGACCAGCCTCAGGGATCCCCACCATGGCCCCACGGCACCCATCAGTGCCTGTGGTGGCCCCATGGCGCCCCTGCGCTTACCCCTGGCCCCAAGGCTGTCCCACAGCACCCATCTGCTTCTCGGGTGTCCCCATGGCACACCCCTGTCTCCAGGGTGTCCCCGTGGGTCC
>NW_010389540.1:0-3623 GCF_000710305.1 Buceros rhinoceros silvestris
GGAAGGGGGAGAGGGCTACTGGGGGCGGTGGTGTGTGGAAGTCTTTGTTACCTGACAGTGAGATATCTGAATCAGGCACATACAATAACTAGGACAAAAGTAATTCCTTCCCTCTGGCTGAAACATGACCTTGATTAATTAGGTGTCCAAAGCAAGGTTATCTTCCATTTGTTGACTTTGAACTCCCCTTCCTTTGACCTTTGGGCCAGAGTGTTTACCTGATTCTGAAAGGCAGTGGGGTGAGGTAGCTGCTCTGAATGTTCGGGATGAGGTGATACATACGCCCACCCCTGTTCAGGGAAAAAGGAAAACCCCATCATCATCATCAGTGGTCCCTTCCTAGGCTCCACGGGGCATCCTGGTTATTTTTCTGGGCTCTCAGGAAAGATCTGCTACAGGTCTTGGCCCATCAGTTCAGTAAGGGAACTGCTCTGCTTCTTGCCCAGCCTGCACATCTCCAGTGTATCAGACTCTAGCATTGTGCACTGTCACGACAACAGCAAACATCTAACCAGACGTTAAAAGCCATTGCCAAAGATACTCAGGGTGGACCCACTTCAGTCAAAGCGATTCAAGTCAATTTTAATTGTATGTAAGAATCAGCAAGGAGGAAATCTTGTTTGAGGTAACTGATTTTCATCTGGGTTTATATTTTACAGAGAGGGTGAGCCTCAGATTTGCAGGAATTAAGACCTGTTTATTTGTATCTGAACACAGCTCAATATTATTTTTTCTCAGCTATAAATGAGGGAAGTGATGTGTATTTAAGCAATTCTACAGCTGAACATTCATACAAATGCAATTAAAAAAAAAATTAGTCTTTATGTGCTAAATTAAATTAGTAAAAATGAAGTTGAAAAGGTTTATAGAATGCAGAAAAGCACCCGAGACAAAAAAAACCCACAACTTCATAGGACACTTCTTACTCAGCTACTCAACTGAGACAACTGTGCAAATGAATAAGTAGCTTGAGACCAACAGCCTTTTCTGGGGATGAAGTCAAAACTTCAGAGAAGTTGTAATCTCAGAGAAGTCTTTCTTACTGAGCTAGTTCAGTTTGTAATTTGATTATGAGAGAGGTAAGGAAAAAAAAAAATCTACTACATACCGGGCAAGATTAATTCCTCTTCACAAAAAACCTGAAGAACAACCTCAACATAAGCAACACTGGTTGCTTATATTTTGCAAGACACTCATGCATCATTCTGCTGTGCTTTACATCACTTCGTAATTTCAATAGTTGCTCACAGCTCTAATCTTTTTGCTTTACAGCAAAGAAAGGGCTTAAATTGAACTTGATCTTAAGGGTCTTTTCCAAACTAAATGATTCTATGAAATATTTACTTACCTACATGAACAAAATCTAAGTGAAAACTTGCCCTATAAGTTCTCTTTAACATTCCAGAAATTTTATCTGAGAAATGTGCACGCAAACTCTCAATAAGAGTGCAGTATCCCACAGGTCATACATTGGAGAAACACCAGTAATACTCCAGCCAGCTTAAATCTGAGGTCTCTCAGCAGCAAGGAGGAAGGTAATCCGTGAAAACAGAATTAGGTGCAGTGTCTTCAAAGAATAAAGTAGAAATACATAAAACTCAGTTCTCAGGCAGGAGAGGTATCACATTCAAGTGACTAGTTTCGTCCGAAGTGTGAAATCACTGTAGCAAGTATTTTGCAAGTGAAGGGTTAGTGGTTGTAAGGGAGGGAGTTGTTACTGTTTAGCATCATTCTGTGTGGCAAAGACAGAGAGAAATAACAGAGTTCACACATATAAGAACCTGCATTGAAGAGGAGCAAGCAATTGAAAAACCCTTTGAGGCAGTGAGCTTTCCACTACCACCAAGGCGCTGGAGGCAGTTAAGCACATCTCCTCTCACAGCCCTCCATAAGGAAGACAGGCAGCCACTGTGCTGACTTTTATGCTTCCTGCCAAATATTTGTTTTCTAAGGGTCAGAGTTGTCCCTGTAGTAGAAACTGCAAAGTAGGGTAGATGTATGGCATGAGTAATTTAATAGACACAGCTTCTTGATTTAAAAGAAGTAGATGATGCTCACCATGAGTTACCAGAGCAAAATCAGCTTCACACAGACCTGTACGAGGTTTGTGCCCTATTTCTCTTGGATATGCCCAAAGCATATTTTCTTTTAAGGTCTGATTTCTCATTTCCTGGTAACCACAGACCAGTTTCTCTAGATAGAAGACAAAGCAGCACAAAAATTTTCCTGGCAGTAACATATAGAGCATTTTGTGAGGAGAACTATAATCTTTGTGATTTAAGGAGAACTTCAGTTCTTGAAGCAGTCATAAGATTAGGCCGCTGCAGTGTGAGACTGATGAAATGATTTACATAAATTATCAGTAAGCCTTGCAGAAAGTCATGTGACAGAGCTGTTAATGGTAGCTTTGGTTCAGACAGCAGAAGCCAAGGAAATGTTCATTAATAAACAGAAATTTGATGCTAGTACTAAGCACCTCATGAGAAAGAGGCAGCTTTGCACCATCTTCTTTTATTTTATTCAAGCAACTCAGTCAAGTAAATCTCCATCTTCCTGTATCAAAATGTTTCTAGACAAATATGAATGAACAAGAAACTTCCCTTAACAAAACAAGGGTTGCTAGTTTCACTTCCACAAGGCATCTTGGATGCAGAGCTGGTGCATTCATTTCTCCAAAGTGCAGGCATCCGAGTAATTTGGTTTCTTTAGTGTTATATTTCAGTTTAATGACATGAAAAACATGTACTGATAATAAAAAAGTTTCATTAGCAAGGGGAATAATGGCCATCATGTCACCTGGGGCAAGAAAGAACAGGTTTCTCCACTATAAGACCTTGCATATGGAAGTGAGACCCACGGATAAGCACTACAGCGTGTTCATTCCTTTGGAGACACTGCGGTTTTCAACACACAAACGAAACCGTGAGTTTCCTTTCCAAGGAGTCTCCAAATGGCTCCCACACATTGGAGCTGTCCTCACAAAACAGGTCAGCTCAGACAGTAAAGGAGGTGGCAGAAATTTTGTAGAGGAACACTTCAATGCAGAAGGGGTCAAAAGCATCTCAGAAGAATGAGTTAGGCTGTCATTTTGAATTGTAGACACAAGAATGACAACATGGTGGTTTTATCAGAATTATAGCTGAGTGCTCCTGTTCCTATTTTGGACATGGGTGAGAAGGCAGGTGTTTTGCAGGCCATAGGCAGGCAATTAAAACAAGTATCTCTTCTCCAGCAGTTCCAGTTAGCACCATCTCTTTCTCCTTATATTCCTGAGTGGGTAACTCAGAGTGGATTCAACAACATTTAGCAGCTCCAGTTTAAAAGCAGGTAAGTAACTGAAGCACTGTCTCATGCTATCAGTTCCAGCAAAGCATTTTATTCTCTCTTTCAAGGAGCAGTTTACACTCAGTTCCAGAGGTGCTCTGTAGTTCCAGGCAGGAGTTGTGCTTGAAGTGCTCAGTGAGTGTCTGCTCAACCCCCTAGATAAACTGCCAGCACCTATCCTTTATCACTCAGTTAAACAGGGGTCCACACACTCACCCGCACACAACGTCCAGGGTGGTTGGAAGAGACGAGCAGTAAACCTAAAATCTCTTCAGGAATGACATTAGCTACCTGCATTC
>NW_010389540.1:3752-6457 GCF_000710305.1 Buceros rhinoceros silvestris
ATCTGCATGAGCCCAGGATTCAGCTTTATCATCTTAAATTGTCTTCTGCTACTAGATAGGAACACGGCTTGAAAGAACAAGTACTCCATGCTCTCAGCTTGGAGGAACCCAAGAATTTAGGGATTAGTCACAAGGGATGCTGAGACAACAGGAGAGTCAGCTGCACTCCGAGCTTTACAACTGCAAGTGTCACTTGCTTATTTCAGAAAAATGGGGAGATAAAGTATCTTTTCTTTGCTGAACACAGGAGACATCATTAAGAGCCACATCAGCAGAAAGAAAGCCCTGTGCAGTCAATATTGCAAGATGTGTAGCCATAGTCTGAAAGCAGGAACTAGATTAGTTTAGCTTTTACTGTCTGCTGTAGCGTCCATTGAATCCGGGCTCTCACTGCTGAACACAGGAGACATCATTAAGAGCCACATCAGCAGAAAGAAAGCCCTGTGCAGTCAATATTGCAAGATGTGTAGCCATAGTCTGAAAGCAGGAACTAGATTAGTTTAGCTTTTACTGTCTGCTGCAGCCTCCATAGAATCAGGGATCTCACGAAGAGCTATTATCAAAGCAAGTGGTTTTCTACACTACCAGCTCGGTCTGAGCTATCTTTAAGGGTATAGATTCCTCTTTTTATTCCCCCTTGCATTCCTACAAGGAGCAAGGTTTAAGGCCCAGAGCAGTATATTACTGCCAAAACAAAACAATCCATGCTTATCAGCACCCAGATAGAGCAGAACTAATCAGCCTGAAGCATCACAGCAAAGCGAGGAGCAATTCAGATTTAGAGCACTCCCTGCTACTACTTTGCTTTGCTAAATTCAGGTAAGACTCTTACTGTTGCAATTCAAAACGTCACCAAAAAAAAAAAAAAAAGGGGAGTAGAGAGAGCAACCACATTTAAAATTGTCAAAGTAGCTTGCAGAAGCTCAGTGGCCAAGCCCGTACACAAACTATAAACCACAGCAAGGAGGAAAACTGCTGGTGAAGTTCAACTCTGGCTTGTCTCTGTACAAGTGCATTCTTTCCTCAGGCTTGAAAGCTACACTTTGCACTGGGTAACATCATATACCTTGGGAGGATGAGAAATTCAAGGAATATGAGAAATTCATAAAGGATCTTCTTGTCAGGAATCAAACTTTCTTCTATGCTCGTAGTGCTACTGCTTTAACTGCATAATGCAGCAATAGCGCTCTCCCGCATCACTGGTCTCCAGAAGTACAATACAGAAAACCACAATAGCCTCTCAGCATACTAACAAAGAAATAGCTGCTTTCCAAACAAGCACTGCAGCACTGAGAATGTTATTCTGTTGCCCTTTTTACAGTAAAGCTTTAACCCATCTATCCTGCTAAGCAACTGTACCTTCAGGGAGAGCACTTAACACCTAGATCATCCTCTAAGGCTAAGTGCCGTGCTGCACAGCTCTGTTTACATTTGGAGAGCGCCACCATGAAACAAGCTTTCTAGGCTCAGGGTGCCTAATCTGCTGCTGCAAATAATGTCCCCTAAGGACTCCACAGAGCAGTACAGAAAAAGCTGAGGCATCAGGCCTGATGTCACCATGTAACCCAGTCACTTAGCAGTTGTTTCCATCTCTATGCACAGTCGTTGTGACCCTCTATCACGCACACTTTACCCTCTGCTGTTTTGCCCTCATCGCGCCCGAATTGCTAATATCATACCTAGGGCAGCCATGAGAAACTGAACCAGGTTTGACCTGAACCACGCATCAGGAAATCTCAAAAGTCCCAGGGTAGAGATCTAGCTACCAGCCACCACCTTCTCTTCTCCTCAGCCAGCCGCTCCCTTCTCCTTTGCAAGAGAGAGAGATGCATGCTTTAAAGCCTGGGTGAACAACACTGAGTTCCTGGCTTCGAGCCCCACTTCACGCTCCGGCAGGAAGGGCTGCAGGGGGCAGCCAGCGCAGAAGAGGAAGGAGTATCAACAGAGTAAGAGGTATTCGGCAGGAGAGGGTGCTGCCACGTGCTGCCTTCCTACAAGGCACCTGCGGCTGCAATGCCTTGTTGCCATCTGGTGGCACCAACAAAGAGCAAACCAGCTTTGCTTTTAACAATCACTCACCAGAGCCGAGAGCTGTGAAAGCTCCCTGACAGCGCGATCTATCTGGCAAGGGAGGTGGCAGGGCTGTTCAGACCCACTGCACGTGTGCGAGGGGGAGAACAGGGTGGAAAGCCCTGAGCTGCTGCAGGCTGAGCAAGCCCCAGAACTCAGACACCGAGTCTGAGCACCAGGCTCATGTTCTCAGCTCAAACTGAGACTAGCTGCCACGCACCCCAGGGACCAGAGGACAACTCACAGCAATCCATACTATACTGCTCTGCTCAACTCTGAGGGGTGTCTGCACAGCCTCTCTGACAGCAGTGTCACAACAAGTTTCTCAAGATGTACAGAGCAATGCAAATCTAGGTGTTTGAGTCATTCATCCAGGAAAAATCTATCAGTGCTTGAACCAACCACAAACACTTTCTTTAAAGAGCTTCATAAGCAAGAACAAATGAGATGCAGAGCAATAGCTCTTGAGGTCATAGATGTATAGAATGGTTTGGGTTGGGAGGAACCTTCAAAGGTCATCTAGTCCAACCCACCCTGCAGCGAGGAGGAGCAGCTTCAACTAGGTCAGGTTGCTCAGAGCCCCATCCATCCCGAACCTGCTTTTGATGCAACCCAGGATAATGGTTGGCATTCCT
>NW_010389540.1:6554-8661 GCF_000710305.1 Buceros rhinoceros silvestris
GTTGTCAGCTCACATCCTTTACTCACACTTGTTTTTGCCATCATTACAGCTCCAGGCAAGCCTGCAGAGGTACTAGACACTGTCTACTCACCAGCATTCTTTGCTTTTATCAGTTGACTGGGCTCCAAGCTGACCCTCCATAAGATGTTTTATCACACTTTTGATCCTCACCCACCTTTCTGTCTGTCCCAGGTAAGTATGCAACAGGTAGGCATCCTTTACTCACACTTGTTTTTGCCATCATTACAGCTCCAGGCAAGCCTGCAGAGGTACTAGACACTGTCTACTCACCAGCATTCTTTGCTTTTATCAGTTGACTGGGCTCCAAGCTGACCCTCCATAAGATGTTTTATCACACTTTTGATCCTCACCCACCTTTCTGTCTGTCCCAGGTAAGTATGCAACAGGTAGGGATATGCTGCAGCACTTTTATCTTCAAGTGGGGAAGCAATTTTGAGATGTCTCACTGAAGAGTTTCTTCTCAAAAGCATCTGGTGAAAGGCAGTGAACAGCAGGGGAGGAGGCTACGGGACCAATCATGATTCACTTAAGACTTCTTAACAAAATTAAAGGCTGTGTTACTTTAGTAGTTACTTTTAGTAACTTTTATTTAAGTAGTTAAGTAGTTACTTTTTGTTACTTTTATTTAAGAACACATCAGCTGCAGTTTCTTGCAATGACTATTTATGGTCTTCTCTGGGCTTCACAGAAACATAGCCAGGTGTATCAGCTTGCTGGGCAAAAGTTGTAACTACCTTCAGCAAAACTTCTGTTTTACAAGAGAACTACGCGGGTTATCTCAAGCAGTATTTATGCCACACTGTCAGCAGACTACAATAGTTTTCTGAAATAATTACTTTTTTAATAGAAAGAATGTTAAGCAAATTTGACCCACTCATCTTCAACAAGGGCTTCAGTTCTGCGGACAGAAACTGAGCAGGCTTCAGTCAGGCAAAACTTGACTTGGGAATGGGGACTACAGCACATCTTATTTTTAAGCAGGTTTCAGAACTGAGGTGGTGTTTGGGAGTGGTGGGGCAGATTGAGCAGACGACTTGTCTAAATACTATATTTTTTTTGTCTCCAGCTTTTAACCTAATTTTTTCTTTATTCTGGATGTTTTTCTCTCTGCTTTAACAGCAAGAACTAGAAAAAGCAGAAGAAAAAAAATCTAACTGAACCAGCTTATCTCCTTGAAAATAACACTTTAAAAAAGTTTTTTCTTCTCTATTGTGAGAAGAAACACCAGCAACATACATAGATTTGTTTTTTAGCCTTTTTTCCCCACAGCATCCAGACTTGGGCAGCCATACAGCACACACAGACAGCAAATACACGTTTACATGTGTGTGACACCCATCTACAAGAAGGGCCAGAAGGAGGACCCAGGGAACTACAGGCCTGTCAGTCTGACCTCAGTGCTGGGGAAACCCATGGAGCAGATCATCTTGAGTGCCATCATGTGGCATGTACAGGACAGTCAGATGATGAGGCTCAGTCTGCATGGGTTTATGAAGGGCAGGTCTTGTTTAACCAACCTGATCTCCTTCTATGACCCACTTAGTGGATGAAGGATCAGCTGTGGATGTTGTTTACCCGGACTTTAGCAAAGCCTTTGACACTGTTTCCCACAGCATTCTCCTGCAGAAACTGGCTGCCTCTGGCTTGGATGGGTGTACTCTCCCCTGGATAAAAACTGGCTGGATGGCCGGGCCCAGAGAGTGGTGGCGAGTGGAGTCACATCCAGCTGGCAGCCGGTCACACGTGGTGTTCCCTAGAGTTCAGTTTTGGGGTCTGTCCTCTTTAACATCTTTATCAATGATCTGGATGAGGGGATCAAGGGCACCCTCAGCAAGTTTGCAGATGACACTAAATTGGGAGGTAGTGTTGATCTGCCTGAGGGTTGGGATGCTCCACAGAGGGACCTGGACAAACTGGATTGATGGGCTGAGGCTAACTGTATGAAATTCAACAAGACCAAATGCCGGGTCCTGCACATGGGCCACAACAATCCCTTGCAACATTACAGGCTGGGGGAGGCGTGGATGAAAAGCTGCCCAGCATAAAAGGACCTGTGGGTGCTGGTCGACAGCCAATTGAACATGAG
>NW_010389541.1:0-3925 GCF_000710305.1 Buceros rhinoceros silvestris
CCGAGTGTGCCCAGCGAAACGTGACCCGCTCCCCAGGTGGTCCCTGCGCCCTCCTCCGGATCCCGCCCCTGCTAAGCAGGATGCTCATTTCCGAAGCACCCACCTCGCTCTCAGGGTGTGCCTGCGGGAGGATGAAACGCGCTTCCCGGCTCCCAGCGCTTCCCCGAGCAAAGCCAGACGCTCCCTCCCGCTCCGTCCTCGCCTGTGCCAGCAGCCTCCCTCAGCCACATCTTCGGCAAGGCCACGGAGGAGCGCGGCCTGTGTCCACCTTAGGGGGCTGCGGAAACTCGTGGCTGTGGCAGCAATGCCCGAACCAGCTGGGAACGAGCAGCCGGGAGACAGAGATGGAGCAGGGGGATGCCCCGGGGAATGGCCCACCGCTCTGTGCTGGCCACAGGCTCGCGGGTCACTTCTTCGGGCCCGGCCCCCTGCGCGGCACAGCCAGCGCTCAGCAGAGCAGCTTGCTTCCAGCGGTGAAACTGGAGACGCGGGTGTCCCCAGGGCTGCCACAGCAGAGATCCGAGCCACCCCTGCAGCGTTCAAGGGCTTTTGTGTGCGCAGTGGAGGAAACTTTGAAAGCCTTCGTGCCTCTTAACTGCAAAGCAAGCTGAAAAACAGCTGCGCACAGGCAGGGCTACGGGAAGCCGCACCGGGGTGGGGGACTGAGAACACGCCACCCTCTCTGCTTGCTATTCTCCTCAGGCAGAGTTCCCTGGTTTGTGTCAGCATTCCCTGTTCCCTCTTTGAGCCGGGGCTGGCACAGGGCTGGCACAAAGGCAGAGCACACGTTGACTCTTACTCCTCGTTGTGGAAGGGATCTGGCTAAGGAACGAATCCCTGGGCAGAGCACTGGTGTGCCCAGGGATGGACCGCTCCACGTGAATTCCAGCAGCAGAGAACCCACTTCCCGCTTCTGCTGAGCTCATCAGTGAGAAAGGCTCCACTCGGCCAACAAATCACTAACCAACACTGTCTTTGAAAAGAGAAAGTGGATCTGGTGTTCAAGAAACAACCTGAAGAGAGATGTCTCGTGGTGGGGAGCTGTCTGTCCAAATTTCCACCATCAACACCTATGTGTGCTGCACTTTCATCTTGGACAACAACTGCTCCAGTGAAAGACCGGCCAGTTCTTCATCTCCACTGTGGCAACCCAGCACAGCCATACCCATGCCACATCCCTGTTTGTCCCCCAGGACCTGGGTGGAGCTACCAAACCACTTCCCACAGACTAAACAAAGAGCTGAGTAATGCCTCCTAATCCTCTAAATTATGGGATTAAAACTGTTGATGTGGGAGTAGGCAGCCACTGCGTTCACCCTCGGTCATCCTGCCCCCCTGTTAATCCTGAGCCACAACCGACAGCCCTGCGCCCAACCAGCACCCATCACGCGACTGTCCCCAGGAGCGCAGAAACCCATGTCCTCGCTTGAGCTGACGGCTCCAGCAAGAGCAGCCCATGCACTTGCTTCATCCATCATCTGCTGGAATTTGCGTTCCAGTTGAGGGGAGACTATGGGGAGAGAATCACCACAGGCAGCTGCTTCTGCTTTTTGATCTCCTGCTGGTTTTACAGCACTTGGATCTTTTCATGAAGGCAGGGAAAACGACTTGGCCCCGTTCCCCTTTAGAGTTGTTGCCATTCATTTTTCTCTTTGGTATTTTTGAGGCCACACAACCAAAAAAGAGTAATCTGCTCACTTCCAGCTTGTACAAACACTAAAGAATTCAGAAATTCTCCTATGAAACATGGTAGGTGAATGCTGCCCTGTCAGCTGCATTCTTCCTCATCGAAGCCGAGCCGGGGCCCCAAGCCGCTCCATCACAAGATCCAGGTGAGAAGTTGCACCTCACTTTGCATACGCTGCTCAGCACAGAGCTGATCCCACAATCCCAGTGAAGTCCAAAGCAAGAGACATGTCCCACCCCTTTTCAGCCGGGGCGGTCTCGATTAGACCCGCTCAGAGGTGGAGAAGACAGCACCAACTGCCAGCTCTCCTGAGACAGATGCTCTGGGACACGTCTCCTCACCCAGCTGTACCCTCTCCGGACTGAGGTGCAGTGCTGCGGGCAGGGAGGGCAGAGAAGTGCTGTGAGGGCGAGTCACACCAACAGGCGGGGGAGCGGCAGGGAGCCTGCAGAGAGGCTGTCCCAGGCTCTGGTGGGCTGGGAGGACACAGGTGAGGAAGACTGCAGTGCTGCTCTTCCTCCTCCTCTGCCCACAGAGACCTCCTCTCACCATGCCCAGGTGGTGTGTGGCTGATCACAGGACGATGTTTGGTGATCGGATCTATGGAGAACTTGCTCAAATTTTAAGCTCTTAGGGCTCAGGGCAGTTTTTCCTCCTCTTTTCCCTCCTGACCACCCCTCGCCCCATCCCCTTCGAAACACCCAGATCAGGCCGGTGTTAATAGCTGAGGTCTTTATTTAAAGTTTTTTATATACAGTAAAAGCATCACAGATAAATCTGTGACCATCAGACAAGACGAATGTAAATCTCTCTCAACAATTAGCAGCTTAAGTTCTATAAACTACAGTGTTACGTTCACAAGTGTCATTTCTGTACTTTTCAACCCGTGCAAGTGAGTTTTTCTGTTTATTTTTTTACACTTTTAAAACACACTTACAGCTAAGTCAATTCCTACCACTACACCACCTGGCATACACGACACAGACACACAGGGCTTGGAACTCTTCGGCCACACTCGGAATTCACTTAAAAACTGGCAAAACTACCCAATCTTGAACCCCTTTTGTAGCCTGGCTTCTTTTGTTACAATGCTGCTCTTCAATTTAAAAAATGCCTATTTTCAAAGCGGTAAGAGAGTGCTTTTCTGTCGCAGTGCAACACGTACAGAAGTCAACACCTGATCCAACCGTAAGAACTCACGAGACTGGAATAAGCCAATGAAAGAATTGCTGTGAGCACGCTGATATCGTTAAACTAAACTAATGAGGCTGAGAGAAAAGAGACTTCATAACATTTACAATGGTAAACTTTTTTGCATCAGAATTTTCTTTCTTCTTTACATTGAGAAAGCACATGGGGGAAATGGATGAACTTCATTTGAACCACAAGACTTCAATGGGGAGCTGCTGCTTTCTGAACCAGCACAGTCCATTATATTCTTCCCTTTTTGTATGCCAAGGTGGTATGTGCTAAACACATCTAAGCAATTCCACAGTCGATTAAACTCTGAATATGGAATGTTTTGGAAAACATTCCGCAACTCAGAGACGGTTGCTAAGAAGTCCACATCCACAAGGAAGGTTAACAGCAGGTACAGGCGCCCACATCCATGGCGGAAACTGCCTTTTCTACGCATCATCCAGAAACGCTTCACCGAGAAAGCGAACACAACCACGTACAAGGAAAGGGAGCTTTAAAGCTAGTCACATTTCCAATGAGATCATCATTGCTGAGCTATCAGAAATCTTCACAGACCTCCAGACTCAAGAGGGAGGAAAAGCCCCAAACGTTCTGCTACTGCAAAAGGCAAAACACATGGCAGTTGTGCTGGGAGGTGAGAAGCGGATGCAGCATCATACATGGCGTTACTGCAGACAGCTTTCTGGAATGAAGAGACTGTCGAGAGAGAAGGAGACAGACAGACAGACACTGCCCAGAATCATATGTACACGGCCTTCGCCAAACAGTTTTGAGGCGGTAAGTTTCTACGGAGCCCGCGCCTTCTGGCAAGCGGGCAAGTGGTGTTTACTGAAGACGAGACAGAGTTGAGACACGCAATGACGTTAGGAGATGAAGAGGGACAAATATTTCCTTCAAATACTACAGATGAGTGGCACCGACAGTCCAGATCCACTGGCTTTCAACTCCTTCCTGCTCTGACCACAGAAAAACCTGCCACGAGCAATTCCAGCGTGATCAAAACTGAGGACAACAGAGGTGCGGAGGCCAGGTCTCAGC
>NW_010389541.1:4063-5897 GCF_000710305.1 Buceros rhinoceros silvestris
GAAAGGCCACAGAGCTTTCCAATCATGTGCCAGATCAGTTCTTACTGGTCCTCACACTTCGTTTCTGACAAAAGCTACGTAATAGGAAGACCGCGGTTACCGTGCAGTTCGCACCAGCCGCAGCGGGGTGGCACACAGGGCAGCTGCCCGGGAGCCAGAAGCACGGTCTAGGGAGGGGGTGTTTGCGCAGCCTTTGCTCTGACTGCAGCCCTGCAGAACGCGTGATTATTTTTGGCTTGAGTCAGTTGGAATTGGCAATTTGTGTTTGAAATAGGACAGGTTAGTGCACATGGCAACGACGAGAGGTGTGCTGGTCCCTGGGGAGGGGGTACCTGAGTTTCCTGTGACTCTGGAAAAGAACAACAGCATCTTTGCAGGAGGAAGGATGGCTGGTGGCAGAGGTCTTGCCTCCACCGGCAATCAGAGCCCCTCAGGGCTGTTAACCTAATCTGAGGGAACTTCACAGAACCCAGAATTTGCATCACAGCCCAATGTCCTGGGCATGTACACACACCTATATGTGTGTGAGTGTGTGTGATGTACGTGGTCCGTATAGCTCTATGTACGATTTCAGCTGTTTTAAGTCACTTGGGCAACATTTGGTACCTAGACACAACTTAAGCCTGGAGGGAAGGAAAACAGTAAGATCTAACTAAACACCATAAATGGTCTTGAAAGAGAGTCCTGGAGTCTTTTTGGATTTTGTGGAGACAGAAGTTCAATCTTGGCTTTGTTACGGTGAAAGAGACACCAGTTAAAAACCAGCTCAGCGAATGCAGAGTCCTTGGACACGAAGCCTGCCAGCACCGGCCAACAGGTCACCAGCAAGAGCGTGTTGCCAGCACTCAAGGGTTACGTCTGAAGCAGACATTTCCTTCAGAGCTTCAAGAAGGTTCCTCTACTAAGAACCTGCCCCACAGCTGAAGAAGAGGATGCTCTCTATGGCACACCACACAGATACAGAATACAAAGACCTTGACACAGACACACAAATGACCTTACCAGAGCCTGGCAGGAGGAAAACTTTGGTTTCACTTTTTAGGGGGTTATTTAAAAATTAAATCAGAGATACTTCTGAGGTGACCATTCTCTTAAGCGGACTGTTGATTCAGAATCTCTTTCCTAGGAAGGGATGAACAGAAATTCCTTATTCTTATCCTGAGGCCAGGAATGAGAGATGATGTGCCAATGAGAAATGGAAACATACTCTCCTTCACACCTGGAAAAAGGAAAAAAACCCTGCATGGCACAAACGTGTGGAGAAGACGGACATTTTTCACGATGCTGCATCTGTATGCCCAGGAGGACAGATAAATGGCATATGAACAGCACTGCATTCCAGACAGGCTGGCACTAGAAACTGCTCTTTGCCCTCCTCAAAACTGTTTCAGGACAAGACGGCTCACAATTATTCACGCATTTCTTCATTTAAAAACATCACTTCTTTATTTAAAAGGAAAAAAAAAAACCTAATGACCCTCCCAACCCCTTCCAAAAAAACCCCAATAATAATAATAATAATAATTATAATAAAAAATCCTATTAGAAACAATAAGGAAGCACTGAGAGTTTGAGTATTACACTCTTCAAGTATGCTGTTCGGATTTTTTTTAAATCTGTGAATATACACATATAAAAAAAACCTTAAAAGTGCGACCAAGGGCTTCTGCTGAAAGATAAGTATTTCAAGGACTACTTCAAAATACTGTAGCACGACTGTGCAGTTGCTGTGTACAGCACGAGGCTTCTGCTTCTCACACGTAGCAAAGTCAGCCGGCCTCACAGAGCGTCATCCTGCGGCGGGGTAGCACGGACGGCGGACCCCGGGGCTCAG
>NW_010389541.1:6007-17855 GCF_000710305.1 Buceros rhinoceros silvestris
GGGCGCTGAGCTGGACAAGATCCACGCGCTGTCGTATTTCTCTTGCTAAGGAAAGAAACCACTCTGAACGCATACATCTGGACATGGAATGTGAGCAGACTTCACAGTAGAAGTTTAGTGTTACAGGTTCGCTGTGGTACCATTGTTCAAGGCTGCGCACTAGCTTTAGCTTTGCTCATCTTAAGCTAACCACGTTCTCTTCTTCCTGACAGGTTTAGTACAGTAGTTCAAGCCACAATTTAAATTGCCCATTGGTATGCTCCAAATTTCTGTATTTTATTTATTTCATTTGTACACTTTAAAGAATCTTAAGATTTGCATCCAAAGAGAACCATGCTACATAAAAATTATCCAGGATTCTCGCCAAAAAGAGTTCTTGAATAAAATCTAAAAAATACTATTGCAATGCATCTCGCAGAGAAAAAACGTTATTCTAAATGTAAACAAATTCACTCGGACACTTTAAAACTTCAGCAGAGTAGTTGCTGACTAATCTTTGCCACGCTTGCTCACCGAGAGCGCTGGGAGGAGGGCGATGCAGCCAGTTCCTGCCGCCATCATCTGGGGGGAGACAGGAACCGTTCCAAGTAGCCGGTGATGGCGTCCCAGTGCTTCCACAAAAAGGCAATGAAAATCACTATAAATAAAGTGCTGAACGTCCTATTGCGAGTCTTCATGAGGGGCACGACGCAGTTGGCCACAGTGGAGACGAAGACGAGGAGGACGGCCATGACAGCCAGGAGGATGTTGATGAACTTCCCCAGCAGGTTCCTGGCAGTGGCGTTCTCCAGCCCCTCCAGCTGCACCACTTGCTGCTGCTGCTGCTGCAGCTCCATCTTGGAGATGCGGGTCTGGCATGCTTCCAGGGCTTCCTGTCGGCAAGAACACACCACTGGGTTCCCACGCCCCACAGCCCTCAGCGCTGACCGCACTGACCAGGCAGGAGCCAGGCCACCCTCCTCAGGCCGGACACACCTCCTGCAGGACATGAGTCACTCACTACCTGATGTCACATCCTGCAGCAGGAGCAGAGGAAGCTGTGCTGTTTCACCTGGCTGAGGGCGAGGAGCCCCTCCTTAACCAGGCACTGCAGTTTGTCACCTCATTTACACCAGGGAGGCTGGGCAGACACGGGGCTTTGTTAAAACACGCACTCCAGCTGTCACCTTGCACTGCACTGTCAGCTGCCTCTTCCTGCATGTGAAGATGGTCACCTGAGGCCGTACCATCCCTCCTGCCCTGCCACCAGACCCAGAGGGAGGAGGATGCTGAAAGCCTTTGTCCAGAAAGCGGGGGCTGCCCAGCGGGCTGCTCGCTCCACCCTTGGTTTCAAGAGACCACCAAGGGGACAAAGGTGCTCTGCCTAGCCAGCACCCTTCCTCTTCCCTCTCCTCTTCTGGGAGGTGCATTCCCCCAGAGTCTCCCATCTCCATCCATTTCCTTGCAGTGGCTTGTGCTTGTCAACGTGCCAACTAAGCCAACAGAAAAACAACCACCCAGAACGGCTCAGCTGCGTTCTGCTGGTGTGGTGAGCTGGAAGAGCTCTGGGAGAGGGCTGCGTGCCGCCGAGACTGGGGCTGCACAGCTGGCACCCCAGGAGGAAGCTCTCCTCTCGACTGCAGCAAGCTGTGGCACCGGCACAGCTCCAGGGGACACTGCAAGGGTTGGAGAAAGGAGATGTCTAGAGGGGTAAGAGGTGTGAGATTTACAAAATCGCCTCTAGGAAGAGGCAAAGTAGAAGTACATGGAAGGAGAAGACTGTCCTGTGCAAAATGTAACTCTAAAGCCCCGCTGGCAGGCGGGCGATTGTTTTGAGACCTTTGCACCATGCTGAGCCTCAAAGAGACCAAGCCGGCGGGCAGCACAACACTGGTGACGTGCAGAGGGTGGGCTAGGGAGAAGGAGAGGCTTTAAGGCAATTAATGTAATGAGACATTTCTGCTCTTGGAGATACAAAGTTACAGTATTTCCATTGATCCCCTCAGAGCTGCTTTGCTCAGACATAAAGGCCAACTTTGGGTAACATCTAGAAATCTGCATCAAGCAGCAGTCTCTTGGTCTGATCAGTGAAAAAGAAACCAGGACCCTACTCCTCTGCAGTATTAGTCCATGCTCTTCACTATTTTTCATGCAAGAAAACTCAACACGTAACTTTTCTCCAGCAATGGTAAGGAATAGTCTGTCCCAATTTTCAAGTTTACACTGAAAGTGCTGAATCATAAAACAAAAATTAAAAAAAGCTATTGAGAAATCCCCACTTCAGGTTAAGATTTTAACCTTATTTCTTCCTGCCATGTTTATTTAGAGAGGAGAACAAACCTGAATGTTGCAACATTTCCCCTCAGGGGAGCCTCCTGTTTACTCTGTCGGAGGCCACCACACCACTGTCCACAGACACTGATTTATTTTAACCTTAACTTAAAGGTCATTGTCACCAGGGCCATTTCTCTGTCACTGCGTCATGTCTGTGGAGGTCAATGAAACATGAGGGCCCTCAGAGGACGGGGCAGCGCTGCTCAGCCTCCTCCACACAAAGCAGCTGCAAGCACGTCGACTCCACCGGACTTGCAGCTGCATCTGCGAGTGTGCGGGAAGCGCAGCCTGCTCCGTCTCCAGAGGGGATCACCTGGCTCCACGGACCACCTTGGGGGGAGGAAAGCTGGACACCTTCGACCCACCATTCTCTGCTCACACTACAAATACCTCACATCAGCGATCAGAACTGAGGTGCCTGCTGAAACTAGCACCGCAAGTGTTTACAATGGACGATAGAGCTGTTCCTGAATAGGCCTTTCTTCGTCAGCTCTGGTGCTGCTCACATCGTTTCCCAGGTCTTTTGCCCAGGGGAAGGCCCTCCAGCTTCGTAATCTGTTTCCATAGCTTTGGTCTTTTACACACTGAAGGAAACTTCTCTTTCATACCTCCTTATTTGGGCAAACTCGAGAAAAAATTGTTTCCTGACTCAATGCAGTGGATACGCAAAGACATTTTTCCTTAGATCTATGTGACCATTGCTCTAAAATTAGTGGCACAGAAACACACCCCAGGGTCTGTTTACCAGGAGCGCTACTGTAAAAACAGTGTTCAGGGCTCGGCTCATTAGTGTCTGACACCCTGCAAAACCCTGTACAGAAGTGCACGCCGGCTTCTGCTGCGCTACAGCTTGTTTAAGAGCTCTGCTCCGGAGCCAGCGGCAGGCTCCCTCGGCAGGTGAACCTGCCTGTGGGGCATGGGCACATGGCACGGCCTCTCTTTACCCAAGTCCCTTGCAGAGGCAGCTGAGGGTCAGGCAGAATGAAGGCCCTTTCGGAACTCTTCCATGTGCAGCTTAGCAATAAAGCTACATAGATTAAAACCAAATATTGAATGACACAAGTATTTCAAAAGTGAAGGAGTCACAGCAAGAGCAGGGGAAAGAGAGACTCGAGTCCCTTTGTTTCTGTCACCCACCTGGATGTCCCGGGCTCGCTCGTAAGACTGATAGGCGATTTTCTCCTCCATGCTGGCCAGCTCCTGTTTCAAATTGAGGATCTCATTCTGGTGGAGCTCAGTCAGGTCATTTAGCTGTTCTTCGAGTCTTTCACATCTAGAAATTACATACATGGCACAGTAGCTTAATGAGGAGAGGACCTGTAACAATCGCGCAATGAACGTCACAGACGTCACTGACAACTAGCGTGGATGCCTCAGTTGTTGTGAACGCCTTACGGCACAGCCCTCTCACTGGGGATGAAGGAAATCCTTTCTGCCCAGTAAGATCACGTTAATTCTGTCTCTGTCCTGAGGAAAAACACACAGAGCAGTAAAATGGAAACTGTCAAGTGATGATCAAGGGCAAAATTAGAATAGAATAAGTTATTCCCCAAAATTTGTGAAAACCGAACAGCTCCCTTCTAATACCATCAGCTCTTCAGCCTTTTCATCTACACTTGGAACAGTAACATGCATAAAGATGACACAGAAATGAAGTCTGACTGATGCCTCAGAAAGCAGGATGGTCCAATAGCTGATCTCTACAGGTTAGGTCACATGGATATCTTTGATGTACTTTTTATCTCCTGTGAATGATGCAACCTAACTAGCAAAGACCATCACGGTATTTATAAGAGGACACATGAATCATTAACCTGCAGACTTAGTTCTCAGCCTGCCACTAGCAACTGGACTGGGAGCAGTCCTGAGGAAGAGGGCTGCCCAAAGCAACAGTTAGAACAACTTCGAGAGACAGTTTTGTTTTTCACTGAGGGAGTTTTATGTTGACTTCAACGATAGCTCCATGATGTTATTCTAGCACTTTGAAAACACATTAGGGATACTCTGTGCTTGTACGTAGCACTTCATTTTTGGAATTTCAAGCCCAAATTTACAAGCCACTCATGCCTCAATACCCTTTCAAAATCAGCCAAGTACTTCTCCGACACAAGGTAAATGAGCACAGAGAGCCAGGCCAGAGCCCAAGGGTTGGGAGTGGCAAGCTGGGCACCATCCACACCAGCCTCCTCCACTACGCTCCCCGCCAGCTTCTCAGCCTGGGCTCTTTGCGAGCGACAGCTCTGATGGTAACTAAGGCACGAGCACAGCTATCGTGGCTGTTGGTGTTCCTCCATTCTGATTTCCACCGTCAACTCATCGTAACAGCATGGAGAAAGCTTTACCGTACAGCTGTTACCATCTGACTCTTGGGACTAACAGCTCAGAAATTTTCAAGGAATTCAACACAGAGATAATCCCTTGTTTTAATTTCAGTTCCCCTCTGACTCCATCTGAATTTAAATTCATACACACGCACACGCATGCATAAAATTAATATAAATAATATTTATCTAGAATGAAGAATTTAATTAGAAGTCCTGACACCAAGTCAAAAATCCTGCTTCTGTTTCCAAGACTTTTTGGTGCTTCAAAAGCTAAATATTCAGATTCTGTAGGCAAAAGCCAGCCTTTAAAAATAGTCTTGGGTTTTTTTTAATTGAAAATTCTCTGAAGAGAATTCTCATTTACATTCCCAATGCAATATGGCTTCAGACTAAAAAGGAGTCAGACGTAGCGTGACAGTTTCCAGCCATGACACCCCTGTGGTCAGCCAGCAGTGAGAGTGAGACAACCACCAGCGGACACGGCTGAGCACAGAAAGGTGCCGCAGTAGCTGCACAACCGAGGCAGGACACACGGGAGAACCGGTTTCCCCAGAATGACCAGGTGCAAGCGGGAAATAGCCATGTGAGAACTGGCTAATGAAAAGGAGCGCAGATAATTAATACTGCCATTTGTTCTCACCCAGCTTAAAAAAAAAGAACTTGCCAACAACCAAGAAATCACACATAAACCCATTAAGTCCCAAAGGCAGCATCGACTGCTTGAAATATGTTCAGTTTGTTAATGCATTATAGAACTCTCCAGTGGGTTTACTACTCAAAAAAGGACTTAGGCGTTTCTGAAAATACCATGATTATGTCTTGTAACCTCCTCCCACATAAACGCCCTTCATAAAACGGCTGTTGCCAGGCAGCTTAAATCCTGCTCTCTAACAAGAAACAATTGTATTTTAGTAACTTCAAACCTACCTCGATCTACAGGAAACAAGGAGACCCTGCAAATCCGTGTAGTTAAGAGTTTAAGTGCTACACGATTAGCAGAAGGGCTGGCTCCAGTCCCCCCGCCCAGCATGCAGGACTGCCGCCTTGTCCCGAACCACACTTCGCTTCCCGGCTTGACCCGAGAGCTTTTGCAGTTTGCACCCAAGAACCACCTGCGCTTCCAGAAACTAGTGTGTCAGGCAGCTGCTGCAATTGGGGTATTTAAATGAAAAAACAAACACAAAAAGACCTCTCACAGCCAACCCAGACTTATTTTTGAAATTATACTTCCTCCATTCATCTCCTTGTCGCATTACCTGCAATTTAGAAAATGTTTTTTCCTGCTGTTTTCTACTAGTGTTCAAATTAGAAAAGCTAAGAGGGGTTCATGTGACTCGCAGGGCCTGAAGACAGGGTTTTCCTGTTGAAGAATGGCTCACATTTAACTCAGAGGTATTACAAAAATAAAAGGGATCGGACTCCCGTCGAGGACTTGGATTATACCTGCGCTTCCCTCTCTCAGGTGCAAGTGCCAGTGCCTACACAACAGACTCTGACCTGGTCTGTGAACACAGCAACGCCCTGAGTGATCAAATCCCGCTGTATTTCAGGTATGGAAAATTCATCACTGGAGTCCAAGAATTATTTTTTCACGTGAAATACGTGAAATTTTTCCTTAAAATTACCAGCCTCCAGATTAACAAGCTCCAGCACAGAATCTCATCAGTGTAACAGACTCGTGCTGGCTGTCACAAGTATCTCAGAGATCCTCAGAGACGTCTATGTGGAAGACCCCCAGTGAACTGCTGGGGTGCTTGGCTGAAGTACGGGACATGGGAACACTTCATCTAAAAAAGCCACGGCAGATTTCCACAGTTCTTCTGAGGGTCACTGTCAGGGAATCAGGGAAATGATTTGAAAAAGGCTAAGAAACACAATTATGACCATCTCATTTTTCAAGAGCTTTAAGGCATTTTAAAGTAATAGCTGCAAAATATACAGCTAAAATGGTGTATGCAAGGAAGAGACATTTTATCTGCCTCAGTATGTGCTCCAGTGAGTAAGGAAACTCTGACCAAACTGACAGCGAGAGATCTCCACAGCACACTGGAGCGGACCCACGGAGAGCAGATCTGTGATGCTCTCTTCCAGCATCTCTCAAGATGGGCCTTCTTTATTATAGTTAGCCATACAAAATTTCATCTGATCGTTATTTGTCATCCAAGTACATTTTCTATGCTCCGAACACACTGCTTTCAACAGTGGAGCAACAGCTAGAAGTCGTATCTACTTGTGATACACTCCCAGAACAAAACACGAGGGACAGCGCTTGCTCCTGAGGGAGCACAAGCTGCTCCCAGCGCCCCCACCATGCTGTGCTTCCAGCTCTGAAGCCCCCCACCGCTCTGCAGGGACATTTTGGTGCTTTCATGGCTGGGCGAGCACCAGCCTGGCCCAATACACTGTCTTTGCTGCCCAGCCACGCTCCAGAAAGGCCTCTTCAACCCTTGTAGACCTCAAAGGTTTGGCCCGTTTGATCTATTTTAAAATAAATAATGAGAATGGACTGAAGTCCGACAATCAGACTACAGCAAAAACCAGCTAAATGAAACCAGCAGTGTCCAGCATTCTGGCTGATGGATTCCTCCGGACAGGAGCACAGGAGACCTAAATGCCCTTTCCAAGGATGCTGGGCTTGGGAAGAAACCCAAACCCTCAGCCTGGCCACACTCCAAATATGTGAGCTCATGATTTCACTGCTTACAAACAGGTTCCTAAGGGGACCTGCGAAATGAAAATACTCAGCAGGAGCTTTATTTCAGTCTCAACAGCACAGAAAGTCCCTGCTCGTATCAGTAAACAACCACCACCTTCCACCCGATGAGATAAGCAACAGGCTATTTCAGCACCCGCCTCCGGTGCAGAAGAAACAATGACGGCCAAGGCGCCACCGGAATCTTCCTTCCTTGATGACTCAGCCCCGCCAGAGCACTGCGGGGCTCCAGGCGGGCACGTGCTGCCAGCAGGACGGCACCGAGCGCCCCGGCCTTGCTGCGGTGCCGCCCGGCCAGGCCAGCCCGGGCACCCTGCAGCACCAGGGCAGCGGAACTGGAGCGACTGCTCCAGCATCCCTGCCCCGCAACCGGGAGCAAACCGGCAACCACACGGACTGACAGGTGAGATCTGGAAGCAAGAGCAGGAGGGAGGGGATTGAGGAGGCCACAGAAAACCTGCGAGGCAACGCATGGCTGATAAACAGAAACTGCACAAACATGTGAGGAAAAAAGATCCTGAAAAAAGAACCTGAAAAAACAGTAGAGGAAATGGATGAAGATTGGGTGAGAAAAGGTCGTGGTGCGTGCTTTGTTCCAGCTTCCAGGTACAATACACAGATCCAGTGCTGCCCTACGAGCAAAGCCTTCTCCAAAACACTTATTTTTTTAAGCTCTAACTGATCTCAGTGCTTGTTTTTGAAAGCTTCCCAGAAATAGAGCAGAGTTATGAGGTATTTATAGCTTTTAAAGCCAGTTATGATTAATTTGAATCCCCAGCTCCAAACCACAATTTCCAGTCCCATCTTTTCATTTTTTCTGAAGAGAGCTGAGGAACAAGAGGGGTTTCCAGTTGGGGGAACAGCTGCCAGCCCTTCCCACCACGGCCCAGCACCCTCCCTGGCCTCAAACACATCATGGCACCTTTTAGTTCTCAGGGTGACATTGGCTTTTATCTTCATGATGTTTTAAAACACAGAAGCTATCAAACAAGAATCTAGATTTGTCCTGTGATTAACCTGTGAGCTCCTTGTGGGCCATGCAGGGACCTGCTCACCTCTGAAAGCCTGCAGAGACCAGGGCATGCAGTGTGGTTTAACTGCTCCTCTTTAAAGGTCGCACCTTTAATTAACTTGCATTAACATTCCAAATGGCAGGTCTAAATTACTATCTTTTTAAGCATTTATAAGCCAAATACAGATTCTCCTGGAAGGTTTTCACACCAGGCTGCCTCGGTCAGGGGTCAGGCTCTGCACTCACCTCAGGAGAGTGCTCAGTAAAGGTTAACGGCACATGACAGACACGACTGCCTAGTGCACTGGTCTGAGGCCCTATGTGAACTGGGCTAAATAGCTTCAGGGAATAACTGGCCAGTTTAGCTGGCCACATGCATCAGTCCCCACGGTCTTCTATTGTACTTTCGAGGCCACTTCTTCAGCTGTGCTGTGCTTGCAAATAGTGTTCCACCATGAATGGCTGCTGCTGTCTGTGTGAAACAACAACCTACACAGCAACAGACAACAGGACCCCTCTCCGCTGGGGAGCAGAAGATCAAACTCTGCATCGTTTCGTTATGTGACTTCATGACAGTGAGGCACCAGGAACCAAAGTTGCTGTGCTGGGCGCCGGTTTCGGTCAAATCTCTGATGGTTGCGAAGCAGGATTAGAAAGTGGCGTTGGTCTGGCTTTATCTACCCAGGCTTTGCAAGCACTCAGAGTGCTTGCTGTCTCCAGCAGCCTAAGCCTTTCCTAATGTTTTTCCAGAGATCTGGCATCAGCAGGTCTAAAGAGCTGCAGGGCAACTCCATGTCGTGTGCTGCAAATGTAGCAATGGCACACAGTACTTCGGAAAGCCTGTCCCCATGCCCCGCAGCTCTGCTGGGCCTCACAGCCTGTGTTTCACAGCCCGGCTGGAGCGACCACAGCTGTAAGCAACCGCCTTATGAAAGCCGGTGGCCCTCCGTCAGGATGAGGAGTTGGGTCCCTTGCATTTGTTACTGAAAAGTGTAAAAAGCAGAGTTCAAGAATCCTGTTGATCTAGCCTGCAGTGTCCTTAACGGCTGCAGGTGGTCAGCTGGTAACTCTTCCTTCTGAAGCTTGGGGATGAGCCTGCTCCCCGTGTGTGACAGGATGGACACCAGACGTTCTGCTAGAAGCACGGGGCAGCCTGCTCAGAACTCTCTCCCATCCAGCACCAAAGGGGAAGGGAAAGCATTCCCTCAGCACCTCTCCAAGACTTTTAATTTAACTTAATCCCATTGAATCCTGCCACTGCAGGGCTGAGCAGAGGAGGGAAGGGGGTACTCTAGTTTTGCACCCATGTGGGCAAGATCACATCTTTTTAGAGAGCCCTAAGAAAGCTGGCTATCTTTCTCTGGTAGATCTGGATCTGGATCTGAGTGTTGGAGGAGGCAGGATCAGGATACCGTCACATGTAGTCCCCTGTCTCTTGCCTTGAAACCTTCGCAGAATTTTTACAGGGCAAAGGACGAGCTGGATAATAGTAACTGCACCACTGTAATCCTGGTCTTTTGGGACACCTTTCTCAACCGCTTTGGCTTGACTTTTTATCTCAAATACACTATGAAATAAACTTTTCCCTTACTATTTCTTTCTTATGCAGACAGGGAAACAAGCAGTAAGATAACACAAAAGACAAAGCTGAGAGGGCAAAATCCTGAGTCCGCAAACCTCCCATCTAACCCAGCTGCTGGCAACAGCCTGCTGAGTAGGCACTATCCAGGACTCCAGTGCTCTGCAACTCGCAGTACTTAGTACTAAAACGAAGTACAAAAGTACGTACCTGTACCGCTCCTCCTGCAGAGTCTGCATTATCAATGAGTAATCCCTCTGATAGCGAACCTTAAGGTCCTCAAATGATTCTTCCAGTCTTGCCTGTGTCTCTCGAATTTCTTGAATCTCATGCAGTATTGCATCAAACCCTGAGCTCTGCATATCCAGAGTGTTTGTTTTGGAGCTAGAAGCTCCCACAGGGCCCCCAGCTGTGCTGTTGGCTCCCACCGAGCCCGACGTGGCACTGGAGCAGTCCTCTTCGCTACCATATTTTGGGCTTGACTGAAAGTTCTGAATAACACCTAAAGCCTTGCCTCCTGTCCCATCTTCCTGGCCTTCTTCTAAGGAGTCCTTCAGATTAGCAATGTTGTCTGCACTCCCGAACTTGTTCCTGATGAGGGAGGCAATCTCCCGCGGTTTGGAAACGACAGCTCCTGCTGCTGAATGCGTGGCTTGGGAGAAACTGGAAAGCCCACCTTTTACACTGTCTACTACTCCCTCACTAAAGCCGGTGACTTTTGCTCCAACATCTTTCAAACCCTGATGCATATCCCTGAAGACATCCTTCGTCTGCCGAGGGATCCCGTTCTGTTCAATCTCTCGCAGCTTTCGATGGTAATGTTCTAGTTTCTTCTGCAGCTGCAAGATGGTCTGGGCTGACTTTTGATTTTTCTTCTCAAACACTTGCTTAATGCGGGCAGTCTGTTGCTTGTCTGCATTGTTGGCCAGTTTCAGATACTCTGCCACATTGTCATCACGGGCTGTTTGTTCTATTTTGATCTGCTCAGTCAGCTTCAGTATTTTCTGCTGCAGGTGTGTGATAGCCACTTTTGTACGCTGAGGATCGGGGGTCCCATCAACAGAGTCTGCGTTGATGCTGCCATCAGTGCTTGAGGCCACCGCACTGGAGGTCTGTGCTAGGCTGCTGACTTCCAACCGCTCGATCTAGACAAGGAGAGAGAGAAACGTAAGTGCTAATCACCAGCTTCGCTAATATAAAACCCTTCCTTCTTGGTGCCAACCAACTTGCCAAGCAGATGCAATTCTGCAAAAATGCACCTTTTTTCAGCTGTCCAGGGTACAGTATCAATAAATTGAGCTTTATGTGCTTTGCAGATATCTAGTAAAGCTGAGAAAAAAGCAAACCCCCTCGTTCTTAACCAACTTAATAGCCTGAAACAGCAAAGAACTCAAGCACAGAGCAAGACAGGGCACCCAAGCCTGGCAGGCTGAGTTCTCTGATGTTGCGCTGTAATGCCAGTAGCTCTATTGGCCGGTGAGTAGAAAGGCAGAGAAGCTGACTGTGAAAGACCAAAGCCATGCAGACCAAGCACACAGCAAACCCAAGTTTGTTACCAGAGCTTCACCTGTTCGCAGGAAAGCAAGCAGTAACGAACCTCACCTGGAAACCAGTGATCTCCAAGGCCCTGCTCCAGCCAGAGCCGGGAGCCCGGCAGAGCTCTGACAGCGCAGCGCACCCTGCCCCGCATGGCCAGCCCTCAGAACCTGCTCCCGGCGATGAACCCTCCGAGCAGGTGGAAGGCAAAGCGGCAGCGGGTTCCAAAGGACAAACCCTGCTTTCGGCCAGAAAAGGGCTAAACGCTCTATCTGCACAAATGAACCACGCGAAGTAGCCGAACGCACGCCGAGGATTCTCCCCCGGCTAGCGGCGGACAGGACCGGGCAGAGCAGCGGCAGCGCAACCCC
>NW_010389542.1:0-316 GCF_000710305.1 Buceros rhinoceros silvestris
GATCCCGGAGCGCGGACAGCCCGAGCAGGCGGACACGCAGCCCGCACACACCAGCCCTTCCTCCCTCCCGACCGCAGCCACAGAATTCTCCATCCCTCGGCTCCCCCTTGACAAACGCCAGCAGCGTTCCAGCCTGTGGCCGGAGTCCCACAGTGGCGTGCGGCACTTGAGCTGCTCACACCGGCCCTCTCAGGGTTTTCTGAATTCTTAACAGGATTTTCTGGCTGGTTCTCAGAGCAGAGAGCTAATAAACTCTGAGCACAGTCCTGCCAGGCCACTCGAATGGCTTCTGCACCTTTAGTTAAGACAGCGGGTG
>NW_010389542.1:863-1582 GCF_000710305.1 Buceros rhinoceros silvestris
CTCAGGCGCACCCCCGGCTCAGCGTTACCCCCTGCTCCGCGGTGCCCCCTGCTCTGCAGTACCCCCAGCTCCACAGCTCCACATCCCCGTGCCCAGCGGAGCCAGCAGAGACACCCAGCTCGTCCTGCCGGGCTGGAGGGAGCTGCCAGCCAGCAGAGGGGAACAGGCAGCAGCCAAAGCAAGACCTTCCACCCTCCAGCCCCTCCAGTCTACACGGGCTCCTCTCCCAGCGGGGACGAAGCTTGGCACCGACAGCACAAACTGAGCTATAAAAAACCTCTGAGCGCTGAGGCTGTGGGATGCCAGGCTGGGGGCTGCGGCACCAGGTGGCTGGTGAGGCTGCTGCCCTTCCGAGGCAGCAGCGCCCATGGCGAGGGCAGCCACCTGCCTTCGGAGTCGGCTGACACCTATAAATAGAGGCAGACTGGGCCATGAGGTGTAGTGGGCACCAGCCTCACGAAGCCTTCCAGGGAGCGACTGAGCAGTGAACGCTGCCTCACCTCTACCCAGGGTGGGGAAACTGAGGCAGGGAAGGGGCAGAATGTTCCTGTTCTGGTGTGTGGAGCCCCTGTGAGTCCAGCTGAAACTGGTAACAGCTGAAGATGCTCCACACAGTTTTGTGGCTTCCTTTATCCACAGTGACACACCCTGTGATGTGGATGCTAAACAGGACAGGGATTGGCCTGAAAGGTGCTGGAGATGGAGTAGAGCTGCTGCCC
>NW_010389542.1:1657-2025 GCF_000710305.1 Buceros rhinoceros silvestris
GGGCTTCCTTTATCCACAGTGACACACCCTGTGATGGGGATGCTAAACAGGACAGGGATTGGCCTGAAAGGTTCTGGAGATGGAGTAGAGCTGCTGCCCTGGGATTTCCCCAGCTCCGAAAATCCGAAGCCTCAACAAACTGGTGCAGATGCAGAAAACGCGGGAGCCCTGATTTAATTCCAGGAGACAGATCTGCTCTCTGCTCACTTGCAAACAGAAACACAATCAATTATTCAGGGAGGAAACTCATGTTTGAAGCTCCACTAAGGCAGAGGCTGCGAATCAGCGGTGGGACAGCGGGAGGAGGGATGATGTCGCTGCAGGCTGGGGAAGGCAGGCGGTGCAGGACGGGATCTGCACGGCAGGGA
>NW_010389542.1:2196-5543 GCF_000710305.1 Buceros rhinoceros silvestris
CAGGCAGGGGCCGTGCGTGCCTGTGCCCAGCTCTCCCAGGCTGAACGGGAAGAGGGAGCGGGGGTTTGCTTTAACCTTCACCTCCTGACTCCTCATCCCTTCTGCTGCCAGTCGCCCTCAGAGCACAGGGGAGACGAACGCGTCCTCTTGTGGCACCGGAGGAGCTCTGCCTGGGGTAGACAGGGTAAGAGCGAGTATCTCTCCTCCCGGTTGGACCCGTACGGCAGAGGGAGGCTGCAGCTGGCCTTGGACCTCCTGGGGACTTACTGCGGACCACAGCCCTCCCCCGAGAACTCTGGTTCTGTCTGAACGCTCTGCTCTGCTCTGCTCCGTTCGCCCCCATTAGGCTGGGGCTAAGAGTGAGCAGGAGCCCAAAGCCAGACCTCTCGCACCCCGCAGGACATCTCCAGTCTCTGCACAGCCACTGCCTCCACCTCCCCCTTTTCCCTGCAGGTCTGTTGACGCTCCCTCCTCCTCCTCCTCCGCTGCCGCCCCATCTGTACTCAACCCGGAGAACGCTGACCCCTCCATCCTCCATCCTCCAGCTCCTCTCCTCCTGCCAGGGGCTCTGGGAAGTGCCGGGTCCCCTCTGGAGCGAACCACTGAGGAAGGCAACTTCACCAGCGGCACGGGACTGCTTCCCCACGGGAAAAGGCAGGGTGGAGCTCCCCAGAGCTCCCCCCCTCCCCTCTGCCCCACTGCTGCTGGAGTGGTTCAGGGAGGAAGATCACGACTGCAAGCGCAAGGTGTGCGAGAGCGATCTGTGATGAGCTAAAGTGCTCTGGCTGGTCTCCCGGGGGAAAGAAAACTGCATGCCGGGCTGTCAGCGAGGCAGATCTACCTGGGGGGAGCTCCCAAGGCGGGGATTGCTCCTCTCACTGCACAGCTTCTCTTCCACGGGGGAAGTAAGACAGGAACAGGAGAAGTCTGGCCAGACTCCTCAGTCACCAGCTCTGAGAAATCACCTTGTTGTTTCACGGACCCCCACGGGCAGCAGCAACACCTTCACGTGTTTCAGTAGAGTGACCTCAGGGCCACAAGTGGCATCAAAACGGGAGGCTCCAACGTCAGCGTGTGGCAAGACAGCTCTGAGATGAGGTGAAAGGGGTGAAAGCACGGCGCTACGAGAGGAGACGAGCCCAGGGGCCGCCGTCCCTAGCTGCCGTCGCTCTGCAGTGACCTTCACTGCCGCCTCTTTCCAAGCGTTACCTGGTGAGATGTGATGTTCAGGGCAGGATTGGTGAGCTCGGTTTTATCCTGGGACTTCTCCCTCGCCAAACGGGCCGCTTCTTTCACCTCCTGGAACTTCTCTGCAAACTAGAGGGGAGCAGAAAAGTCACTCTGGTGCTATGCTGAAACACGGAACGAACTCAGACTGATGCCTGGGTTACTCCTCCCTTTGCAACTTCATTCAAGACGCTTCGTAATTTCTCTCCAACTAACAACAACATTCAGGGAACAGCCCCTTCTGCCCCTGCCCGTGATTCAGGCACTCAGGGCTGCGGCGTTCGCTAAAGAGCAAAGACACAAACTGAGCCCAAAGCGCTGATTCAACCTGTGATGCTCAAAACACTCTGCAAATATTACTTCAAAAACTCTTCCTGGCACCTTGGCGCCTTGCTGGCGATTTTAGCAGAGTGGGAACAGCAATCAATCACATCAGGTTCCCTCAGCCTCGTCTCCAGAGGCTGATCTCCCCTTCGGGGTTTCAGGGACATCCCCACCCCCGCCGGCAGCACCTGCAGCGTTACCTGCGAGAGATGCTGCTCCGACGCAAAGCCCAACCCGTAGACGGTGTTGGCTCGGCTGTCTGCCCACTGCCCGAACTTCTGGGACGTCTTTGTGAAGGTCATGTTGGGGGTGATGGTGCTGTTGATGATGGCCTGCAGAGAGAGGCAGCCACGAGAGTCAGAGCAAGCCCCGTCCTGCTGCCCTGGGTGCTGCTGTGGGGTTGATCACATAACCCCTGGGTGCTCCAGGAACAAGAGGAAGCTCTGGCTTTTCATCTACAAAACAACAGTTCAGGCTTCTGGGGACCGAAAGGCTTTCTAGGCTGGCTGTGTGACACAAACTAATCTTGATCATCTTGTCTACTGAAAAAGAAAGAAAAACAGCCTCAGCATCATCAGTTTCCTCCTCTGCTGGAAAAGAAGACAAGAGACAGCGCGGCTCTGGGGACTTCCTGGTGTTAACTTTCTGATGTTCCCCATTTTCGTGGCAAATGAGAAACAAAAAGAGGCTTAAGCAGCAGTCAGGAGTAGCTGTTAGGGAACACCCTCTGCTGGGTAAAAAACCTGCCTGGGAAGATTGCGGAACCTTTGCCATGGGAGGTTCAAGAAGAAGTCAGGAAAATCTTTATCACAAATAGTTCTGGGAAAGACAATCACGTCCTGTGGCAGCGACTGGCCAGCCTGACTCGGAGACTCCCTTTACCTCTCTCTGTGATCACATTCTATCTGCAGGGGTTGGTTCTAGCACAGGCGAGAGGCTCCCAGCTTGTGTTTCGCATGCTCGGGGGCGAGAAGAGAGTGGGGCAGGGTGGGACAATGTCAGAGCCTGGAGCACGTTCTTCGTCAGCTCAGATTCTGGAGTCTAGCACTGACCACACCTGAGCACGGAGGCAGCGGTTTACCTCCCGCTCCCTGCAGGGAAGATGCTACAGTGCCCGTGCTGAGAACCGACCAACCTGACGCCAAAGCCACCATCCCCAGAAGGAGCCCTGGCTGGAGTGGAACCTGCCCGGAGCTGCGGGGTGCTGCCAGCGGATGCCCCCTACCTTGGTGCCCCCCACGCTGATGATGCGGTACACGTTGCGTGTGGCATCGTAGAAATAGGAGACAGTCAAAGCGTGCTTGCTGGCCGGGATCCAGTTCCGCTTGGTGGCAGGGTCGATCTGGAAGACGTGGGCCCTGGTGCTGAAGATCGGCTGCTCCCTGCAAGAGAAACGCCCAGGGCTGTGGGGGCGGAGGGGAGCTGAGCCACGGGGGAAGCACATCCAGTTGCTGGCACTTGGCATTATGTCCCCCAGCAGCACTTCCGCTCCGCGACGTCTCCCCGGGGATCTCAGACGCGAGGAACCGAGCACTGCACCCCGCAAGGACACCACACCTCAGCCCACAGCCCTTCGCCGAGCCTCTGCGCGGGCAGCAGCAGCTCCCCACTGCCGGGGCTGGGATCACCTAGTGTCCTGTCTGTTGGGGGACTCACAGCCCCAGTTCTCCACCATCCCTGCAAGCTGCTTTTCCAAGAGCCCTGGGTTTCTCTGTGCTCTCCCCAGGAGCTCTCCGCAACTCCAGGACTCTCCTCCAGCTGGGGGACCCCTGGCTGATGCCCCTACAAAGAAGCCG
>NW_010389542.1:5747-6474 GCF_000710305.1 Buceros rhinoceros silvestris
GTGCTTGCCCCCAAGAATGAACCGACCGGGACTGTTTTTACCTTCCTCTAGAGCCTCTCTGGCCTCCTCTGCCGTCTTCAGACATTTCCACAGAGCACACAGCCCGGTCATTCCAGCCAAAACAGACTACGCCCTCAGGGCGGTAGATCTTAGACGCACGTTCACGCAAGGATGGGCACGAAACCCGCAAGCAGAAGCACGAGGATGATGTCACAACCTCCCGTTTGGGGCGCACCAGATGGCCCCACACAACCCAGCCGGGCTGGCGCAGCTACGCTAACCATTAGGGAGTGCAGGATTTTTAGCCTGGCTTGAAGCTTTCTTTCACCATCCCTCGGCACCTCAGCGGTCAGTTCACGGCAACTTCACCAGGTAGGCGATTTCTCCGGCCGCTCTATGGTTGGTACTTTCTCTCTCCAAGCTGGAGCTGCAGGGAGATGGATGGATGGATGGAGGAGGTGCTTGGGACGGGAGCACAGAAAGCGCCTTCCCCTCAGCACAGCTCTTCCTCCCTTGACTCATGCTGGGGAAGCGCATCCTGCAGCGAGAGGTGACCTCGCAGGATTAGAAGCAAGTCCCTTAACAATGAATTGAAGGAAACACTTCGCCACACAATGTGCAGCTGCTGCGGGAAAGCGCCGAGCCACGCGCTGCCCGCGTTTCGTAACCAGGAACAGCTGAGCTGAAGCTGGGAGATGAATCTCAGGCACCAGGATGTAACCGGAGC
>NW_010389542.1:6645-7148 GCF_000710305.1 Buceros rhinoceros silvestris
TGACACAACAGCCCAGGTGCATCAGGGCTTGGGTTGGTCCTTTGGCTTTGGTTAAACCCCAGGACACTGGTCGCTGCACAACCCTGGAGACATCTGCTGCGCTGGGAACGCCCCGCACCCCCCGGCAGCAGCGAACACGGCGCAGCCACGATCCTGCCACGCGCCAGCTCCCAAACCCCAGACATTTCCCTTCCCGCCCCACTCCAAGTCCTCGGAGCTGCCGGGAGCAGACCTCCGGATCAACCCAAAGACAACGGGACCTGCTGCTTCCTGGACCCGTCGCCAAACCTCAGGAAGGAACCTCCCAGTTCCAAGCCTGGTCCCGGGTTAAAGCCTTGACTCAGATCTCTTGTGACTGCACGAGGGTCTAGACCAGCCCCTTCCCCACATCCTCTCTGGCTGCTTTTATCCATCCACAGCCTGTTTCTGGAAGGAGATACTGATTTTCCAGGCTCCACTAAGAGATACAGACCAGGGGTCACTGGAGTTGGAACGCGTCTCTC
>NW_010389542.1:7411-7708 GCF_000710305.1 Buceros rhinoceros silvestris
ATGCAGAGCAGAGACAGAGCGTTCAACCGCGCACCGTTCGGGGGCTTCGCCCGTCCCAAGCTCACAGCGCTTGTAATTTGTAATGATTTCTCATCACGGAACCAGGTTTCCTCCCTGTCAGGGGAGGTAGTTGGGAGAGCTGTGTAAGCGGAGTAAATCCCTCTGGCAGCAGGCGCTGGCTGTTGGGAGAGGGCCACAGAGGGGCCGGGGAGGCTCCAGTGTTCCCAGTCACGTACACGTGATGCCAGCTGCATGATGGAAAACCCTCCTCAGAGATCACCCCGCACGCACGGCGGG
>NW_010389542.1:7986-8372 GCF_000710305.1 Buceros rhinoceros silvestris
CTCTGACGTTCCTGGACAGAACCCGGGGCCGGGGCACTCCCTGCCCTGTGCTCCCCGGAGCCAGGCACCCTCCCAGGCCTGGCAGAGCGGGGCTGCCCCGAGCTGTCTCCCCGTGACCTGACTATTCATTTGCTTTGTAAATTTGCCTCTGCCGCAAATGGTCCCCACCCCGCTCTCCCCGACGCCAGCTGAGAGCGCAGACCTCCAGAAGGTCCAGAAAGTGACTCTGTGGGTGAAGGATGCTCGTGGAAGGGGCCAGGAGCCCTGATCCCCCAGCCCCTCCACTAAGCCTGCCCTCCAGAAGGACAACTCAGAGTGTCTCAACACCTGGAAACCCCCGCTGCCTCCCCACCGATCACCCTAAGACAGGAGAGGCTCTGGAGGCC
>NW_010389542.1:8551-9571 GCF_000710305.1 Buceros rhinoceros silvestris
GTGTCACCAACCACAAAAGCCAGCATCGCTTTCCTGCCAAGCACCAGCAGTGGAAAATAAAATGCGGCTGGAGGGCTTGTCAGGGTGGAGAAAAGCCCGTCCCAAGGGCTGCCTCACACTCTTCGTGCTCCCCCGAGGCTGACGTGGCTGGTCCCACCCCACAGGCACCCCCCTGGCTGTGTCACCAACCACAAAAGCCAGCATCGCTTTCCTGCCAAGCACCAGCAGTGGAAAATAAAATGCGGCTGGAGGGCTTGTCAGGGTGGAGAAAAGCCCGTCCCAAGGGCTGCCTCACACTCTTCGTGCTCCCCCGAGGCTGACGTGGCTGGTCCCACCCCACAGGCACCCCCCTGGCTCCCAGACAACGGACTGCTCCCACCCAACAGGCAGCCCCTGGGCTCCCAGACACCGAGGGAGGCGCCGGTGGGGAGAGGGGCTCCACTCTGTGCCTTCTCGTTGCCAAGGGAAGCAAAATCTGCAGAATCTCCGGAAATTATCTTCCACGTTTCCCCTTTCCTCACCGAAACGGAGCAGTTGTTGCCCGTTGCACGAACCCAGTAACGGCGACTGGGGATTGCTGTACCAGGCCAGTATGTTTTCGCCTCCTCACACCCCGCCGGCCAGCGCCAGCCTGGCGCGGGGACGGTGCTTTGCAGGGAGCTCCGTAGGGAACGCTCCAGGAGAGCTTCGGGCTCTGCCTGGGAACAGCGCAGAGAAGTTCAGGCTCCCTGCGCCGTGTTGGCACGGGGGGGAAAAAAAAATGTTGTTTTTTGTTTGTTTTCAAGGCGGCAAATGACAGGCTTTGTACCCGGCATACAGGAATTCCACCGTGGAGGGTGCTGGCTGGCCTGGGAACCTTGCAGCACTCCCTCGCCTGACGAGGTTAAAGCAAACCAAACAAAAGCTCTCCCGGAGTCTGAGCGGTGCAGCACCAGCAGCGTTCGGAGCCGGCAGCGATGCAAAGCAAGGGAGAAGCAAAGCAAGAAAGTCTGCGAATCGCGGGGCGCAGCTCCCGCGCGC
>NW_010389542.1:9694-11486 GCF_000710305.1 Buceros rhinoceros silvestris
AAGCAAGAAAGTCGGCGAATCGCGGGGCGCAGCTCCAGCGAGCCACCCATGGCTCGTTAAACGGAAAACGCCTCTACCTCACCCCTTCCACGACCCCTTCAGCAGCAAAGACCCAGGACGGGTACGGCACGGCGCAGCACGGAGCATCAGCAAGGCGGGGGGACACGGGCAGGACAGCGGGGGGCTGGAGCGGGTGCCCAGGGGAGCTGGGAGCTGGGAAAGCAGCGGTGGGAGCCAGAGCCGAGATGCTCGAGCGGAGTCGTTGGAGCAGCCCGCATTCCGCTTGCTTCTGCTGCTGCTCCCTTCTTTCCAAAACGACGGGTCCGGCACGGCGCAGCACGGAGCATCAGCAAGGCGGGGGGACACGGGCAGGACAGCGGGGTGCTGGCGCGGGTGCCCAGGGGAGCTGGGAGCTGGGAAAGCAGCGGTGGGAGCCAGAGCCGAGATGCTCGAGCGGAGTCGTTGGAGCAGCCCGCATTCCGCTTGCTTCTGCTGCTGCTCCCTTCTTTCCAAAACCACCCCAAAGCCTTTAAAACAGTCCCAAAAGCCTGAGGTGCGAGCCGCCACGTCCCCTCTCCCACTACAGCCCCGTTTCCCCGGGTTTTAAGCGTCTGTGCAGGATACACCACACACCCCTAAACGCTGATGCTTCTTTTCCTACTCCCAGCTGGGAACCCCATAACACCCCACAGCAGGGAACAGGGTGAGTGTAAACAAACCCACTGACATCCCCCCGGGCTGACCCTCCAGCTAATTAAGAAAAACCCAAGCAAATGACTGAAAGGGCAGAGATCTGGCAGAGACAGAGACATGATCAGCAAGTGCCTGATGGCAACTGGAAAGGGTCCAGGTCTCCTGGCTGTCAGCATTTGTTCCCAGCCCAGGGGGGAAGGGCAACATTCAATCTCCCAGCCCCGCTGAGAGCTTAAAAATGAGCTGTCGTCCGTGTCCGCCCGCCCCCCGACTGTTCCCTACAGCTCCAGCAGCTTCCAGCTCCAGGGAAAACCAAGCAGCTGAAAAGGGAACGAAGAGATGATCAAACCCATCCATCTCTGCACGAGTTCTCCCCACCAGCAGAGCACCCGGCTCTGGGGCACTGCCTGAGCGAAGCCCCAGCTGCCTCCGCTTGTGGCTTCTCCCTACAGAGAAGCTGGAGGAAGGTCGCGGGGTGTTTGGGGAGGACACGTCGATACAGGATATGGATCAATCATTTCCGATTTGCTCCCTGCCTGGAGTCTCTGACTCAGCGGTCATAAAGATGACATGTACAAGTGCACACTGGTCTCGTTTCCCTCTTGGTTCTTACATTATCCCCCTCTCTACAGCATCCAAATTGATTTCTTAATGAATAGCTGCTTATTTCCCCAGCGCCAGGAGAGCAAATTGTTACTCGTCCTCTTAATTTATGGTCTCGGCAGAGCAGCGATGGGCCGAGCAGGCCAAAGGGACCAAGTTCACTACGGCGGGAGAAGGGACCTCCTCAGGTCAGGACACACTGACGTGCTGCCAGGCCCCTGGAGAAGCGCTGCCCCTGCCAAGGAGGCACAGATGGCACCAGCACCATGCTTCACCTAGCAGGGGCACAGCGGGCAGAGAAGGTGCCAAAGGCTGGAGAAGGCTCAAACCAGCGCTGCCCACTCTGTGTCATCTGCACACGCATGTCACCGGGCACACGGACCATCCTCAGGTCTCTGTCAGGACACGGGCACGCCAGCCTCTTCCTAAGTGGGATCTTCTAAAACCACCCCGTGCCACTGCAGAGAGGATCGGCCGCCTCCGGGAGCTCTCTCCC
>NW_010389543.1:0-379 GCF_000710305.1 Buceros rhinoceros silvestris
TCTGCTGCCCGCTCAGGTTCAGGGACAGGGAGGTCTCAGTGGGCAGCGCTCCCAGCGCCCATCCCGGCCCCTGTCCCTCGGCAGGGCACTGCATCCCCCAGCCAAGCTGCGAGCCCCAGCACGCGCCGGGCAAGGAGAGCCCATGGCAGAGCCATGGCGCAGGGAGTGGTGCTGTACCTGGACAAAGGCACCTTCCAGGTCGCTTGTCTCGGCCTCTTCCAGCCGCTCAAAGCTGAAGGCCTCCTCTGCAAGGCAGGCGTCACCCACGCCCTCATCAGCGGTGAGAGGCAGCGACCGGAGCAGGGCTCTGGGTGGTGGAGATCAAGCAGAGACAAGCACCCAAACTCGCTTGCGCCCTTCCTGAGGTGGGGGCAATCAC
>NW_010389543.1:575-803 GCF_000710305.1 Buceros rhinoceros silvestris
CCGATACATGGCTCTCCCCAGTTCAGCCACAACCTCGTTTGCCAGTGACCACCAGCACAGACACCGGAGTTTAATACCGCAGCAGTAAAAAGAAAATTGCCGCTTAGGTTGGAAGGGACCCAGAAAAAATACTGCGTGAGAGCGCAGTGAGAGGTGGGTGGGTAACGCAGGGCATCCACCTGCACGAGCAGAACCGACACAGGCAGGAAGATGCCCGCACGACACGAC
>NW_010389543.1:900-1224 GCF_000710305.1 Buceros rhinoceros silvestris
CTCCGCGAGAAGAACCGACACAGGCAGGAAGATGCCGGCAGCACAGCTCTGCTGCCGCGCCTCGTCATTCATCACGCAATTAAAATCTCCACACCGAGAGCCTCCTCCCCAGGCTGCCCCGCGAGCGCCACCTGAGCCCCGCGGCACCCGCTGCCAGACCCCGCCGGCACACAGGAGCCTCCGTGCCCTTCGGCGGTGAGCGCAGAGCTCAGCTCCGCCACCCTGGCAGAGGAGCCTCCCGGCATCCACGGCGCGGGTTTAACGTCACTCTCTTGATGACGCTTTCTCTCTTTTATCTCCATGCCTTGAAGAACTGCTGTCTCT
>NW_010389543.1:1397-1970 GCF_000710305.1 Buceros rhinoceros silvestris
AACACCCTCCCTTCAATTATTCCTTTATTCAAATCAGGCTCCTTTCAGACGCATTCGCGCCTTTTCATCCCAGTCTGGGGAACCCCTCGCTTTCCCCATGAACAGACTCTTTGAGGGACGGAGCGGGACCTCGTCCGCCCAACAGCAGAGGCTCAAGTTTCCATCGCGGAGCTCCGAGCACAGATTCAGATTCACTAAAGACCCGAGTTTAACACTGAATAACCACGCGCCCTCCTGAAAGCCTGAGGAACTTCAGAGAAATCCACAGAGGACAGCGTGGCAGCACGGGGTAATCACCCCCTCAATGCTTATCACACGTGAAACCAGAGCAAACCGCGAATCTGAGAGGAAAGGTTTTCCCAACCACCACCCAGACCCCAGGCACCACCTGCAGCAGCCAACAGTAACGCAGCGGTTCTTCCAGCAGGAAAAAAACCAAGGTAAAATTGCACCTACTTGTCCTAAGGAGCGTTTGCAGGTAGCGCATCATCCTGGCTGCAGTTTCGGCTCTGCCATACCCGTAACCATCCCGACTGGCCCAAATTATTGGAGTCGGCGTTCAGGAGCATGGAC
>NW_010389544.1:0-1758 GCF_000710305.1 Buceros rhinoceros silvestris
CTTTGGGAGCTGGAAGAGCTGTGGCTCTTCCTCTGGCTCCGGAGAGATCATCTCGTGGGTGCAGGGATGTGCTCGCGGCAGCACAGGATGTGCCGGCAGGAGCTCTGCGGTGCAGGGTTTGCCTGGTGGACACCAGTTGTCCCGGTCTCTCCATGAGTCCCTGGGGGCGCAGACCTGCCCTAGGCAGATTCCCTTGGGGATCCACAGGGCAGAGATGATTTATCCAGCCTGGTGTGCCTGCTCACTGAGCTGGGGCACGTCTGACATGTGGAACCTCATCCCGCCGCTCCTTCCTTCCACCCCTGCCAGGAGGGACTTTGATCTGCAATCGTGCAGGAGCTGCTCCTCCCTAGCAACAAACCGGCTTTTGCCGAGGGGAGCTGCTCCCCTCCTGCTCCTCCAAGCCCACGGCACCTTCACTGACACCCTTGTCTGGCCAAAGCGCAGGCGGAGCAGCAGCTGGGTCCTCCAGAGATGTGGCCCCATGCGTGAGCACCTGAGAGCACCTGCTGGGTCATGCACGCCTGTTGGAAAGGGGGATGTGAGCACAGGAGGCCTGGAGTGCTGGTGTGGGAGGTTGTGGGGTCTTTGTAACACCAGGCTCCTCAGAGCAGTGCTCACCCCTGGCGCTGCAGAGGAAGCAGGGAAGCCTGGGCAAGTGCTCCAGGCTCCATCTGCAACCCAGAAGTGGTGGCTGTTCTAAAACACACTGATTCTCCCAAGCTCATCATGTCTAAAGCAAGGAACAAGTCACTTTGGAAATGCCCGTGTCTCTCCACTGGTCCATGGAGAAGCTGGACACAAACCAGCACCCAGGACCTGCCATGAGGGATGCAGTGCCATGTTGGCCTCGGAGCCCAGCAGGTCCTACTCCTGCTCCAAATTCTCCTCTCCCTCCATGTCCTTTCCCCGGGGTGCACCTGGGGCCTTCAGTGACCTGCTTCCTCACTTCATCCCTGAGCGTGGCAGGTCTCTGTGGCACTGCAAGGCTGATCTCTCACTGATGGGAGTCCTGCCGGTGGGGCCACATCCCCTGCACACAGGGTTCCTGGGGTGAAACCAGGGGGAAACCCATGTGCAGGAACCTCCCTCCTGGTACTACCCTCAGCAGGGGTGCTCTCCCAGCACAGGGGCAGCACCAGGCACTCCTGCTGCATTACGAGGAAAATCAATCAGCAGGCAGAAATGAAAATGTCTGTACTGCATCCCAGCTCCACCACTCCCCTTCCTCCGTGCACTGCGATGGAGTTCCTGGCCAGGCCAGGCGCAGCCCGTGCAGCACCCAGAGAGGACTGCTTGCTCGGGGCTAATGGGAACAGCCTACAAAGGACAGCTCAACTCCATGTGATGCTTAAAGGACACTCAGCCAAGAGGAATGCGAGTCCCACCCGGGCAGGAGCAGATGGGCTTGCGCTGGCCCTTCAGGGAGGAGAGGGGGCCCAGGCTCCCCCGGGCAGTTTGCTCTGCCCAGGACCAGGATCCTGCTTCCACCATGGGGCTGGGGCCGCATCTTTGCAGGGCAGCAGAGGGACAGTAGGCAGGGTCCTGCAGAGCTGCATGGAGCTGGAGGAGGATCCCTTGTGGGGCTTCTCTTACAGGGAGCAATGCTCAGGGCACAGATGCCCCCAGGGAGACTCTGTCTGATGGCACTCGGCTCCTTCTTCCCCAGCATCTCTGGCTGCAGTCCTGGGAAGGTGGAGGAATGTGGTCATATCCCTGCATGACAGAGGGTGCAGCACAGTCCAAGCACTCTCCTGC
>NW_010389545.1:0-413 GCF_000710305.1 Buceros rhinoceros silvestris
ACTAATTCTCAGCCCAGCCGGGCTGTGCCCAACCCACAGTAACCGCGATTCGACCAGCAACGCATCTGGAATCACGTCACCACCCCCACACGCTTCCTACGGCGTGGCCAAGGGCGAGTGAACCCCGCGGGCCCCCGACAAACCGGGGTGGGGCGCGAGGAAGAGAGGGGGACTCCGCTGGAGAGGGGCCGGTTCGTTTTCAGCTGACGGCGCGGAGCCCCCAGCACACCACCACGCCTCTGCGGTGGATTTTTGGTGTCCATGGTGTGTTGGGTTGGTGACGGACGCTGGCGCGGTGAACGCGGGGTTTGGAGCTCTCCCGACTCTCCCGCCCGGGGGCTCTCCCTGCCGGTACCTGGTTCGAGCCGGGGTTGGGGACGTTGCTGATGCCTGCGGATTGCTTCGCATGCACG
>NW_010389545.1:590-1012 GCF_000710305.1 Buceros rhinoceros silvestris
GACTCCGTCTGACTGACCACGTCGTCCTGGTCGCGGCCGCAGGGCAGGGCCAGCAGCAGGCAGTAGTCGCTCTCCACCTGCAAAGAAGCCGACAGGCGTTATGGTCCTGACATCAGCTGTGGGGGAAAATCCTCCCTCTGAGCTCCGAGGAAGTGCCAGAGGGCCGTAAGAAGCTCGGCCAGCCAAGGAGATGAAACCTTCTGGGGCCAGCTTGGGGCTCCTCAGCCCCACAGAGACACGGAGCTGCCGGAGCGGGGCCAGGGGAGCCCCAGCAGTGACCCGAGGGTGGAACCCTCTGCTGGGAGGAGACGGGAGAGAGCTGGGGGGTTCAGCCTGGGGCAGAGGAGGCTGCGGGGAGACCTGAGTGCAGCCTGTCAGTGCTGCAAGGGGTGTCCGAAAGCTGGGGAGGGGCGTTTTTATAC
>NW_010389545.1:1385-1661 GCF_000710305.1 Buceros rhinoceros silvestris
CTTTCAAAAGTGTCCCGACCCCACCACTCCCTTTCCTCCGAAGGCAGCGCAGCACCCATTGCACCTCGCGCTCATGGGGACGAAGGAACCAGAGTTCCTGGAGTGGTTTGGGTTGGAAGGGACCATGAAGATCATCTAGTCCAACCTCAATCCCAAGGCGATTACCAGGACCCCCAAAATAACACGCCACAAACAACACCCCCCCAAGTTTCTGGAAGGATTGGTGGGATATTTTGTTACGTGGCTGCAAAAACAGCCCGCAGGTAACAACTCCAC
>NW_010389546.1:0-13217 GCF_000710305.1 Buceros rhinoceros silvestris
CCCATCCCCACCCCCACCTCCACCCCCTGGCAGTAACCAGAAAATTACTTCTGTGGGTGGCACAAAACATTTTAGCCGTATTGCTGGAAGTGCCTCTTTCTTTGCTCCATGGCATAGCCTTAGGATCTTGCAGCAACCTATGTGAGTTTGTCCGGTACAAAGGCTGTGTCCACACAGCACTGCTGAGTGCCGGGCAGAGTCCCCTGGCTGCTCTAGCCTGGCTTCCACAGAGGACCATACCCCTCTTCACAACTAGCATCTCCTCACCTTACCATCTGACATGGGCTTACCTCAAATCCAGATGTTGAGCTGAATGCCCTCCAAGATTTTTAGACCTCCTGCCACTGGATGTGGTGGACCTTGGGTCAGACCCCCAGGGGTCCTGGTAGAGCAGGGCCTATTACTCAAAGCACATCCCACTCTTCTAAAGAGGCTCTTGTTGTCTCCTCAGACTGACCTGCCAGCAATAAAGGAGAAGTTCCAGCAAATGTATAAGAAGCCATTAGCTGAAGCTGTCCGATCTGATACCTCTGGGGACTTCAGAAAGTTGCTGCTGGCTCTTTTGCACTAAAAAGCCATCAAGAAAGAAGAGGCATGCTGAGCAGCCACCTCTTGGTTCGGTTCCAAAATAGCATCCAAAAATGTGGCATAAGCACAAAGAAAAAAATCCAATTTATTTTCCTTCCTGCTGGGAAATGTGTTGCCAAGTAGTGCTGGACGTGAGGTTTATGTTATGGCTATCTCGCCAAATGTCCTGAAGCAATAAAGACATGTTAAAATAACTAAATCTAAATTGACCTCTTTGTGTTTGCGTATGTGGAGGAATCTTCTGTCATTGTTTCTTCTGGGTAGATTTTCTGTCTTTCTCTCATTCTGAAGATTATCCTTGTTCAACGGGTGCCATGTCATGACACTACAGTCCTGCCAAGGGAAAATGGATAGAAATTTCTTCTCAGTCCGTTATCACAGCTCTTCAAACAACCTGAGGGCTGTGAATTAATGATTTAATTTAGGCCCTGATTAAAATCCTGCTATCAATGGGGAAGGTCAGAATGATTTCCCTGTCTGAGAGTTGCCCTCTCATCATAGTCCCCTCCTAAGTTATCCCATGAAGAAGATGAGGACTTGCAGTTCCCATTGGCACCACCTCCTGGGATAAGGTGCAGGAGCACAGCTGAGGCTTCCTGAAGTCAGGCAAGGAAATGCTGTTCCCACAGAGGCAGGCATGGGCCTCAGGACAGCTGCGTGGTCTTCAACCTTGGAGGTTTCCAAGATCTGGCTGAATAAAAACCTGGTCCGATCTCATCGTTCACCCTGCTTTGAGCAGGAGGTTTAACGAGAGACCACTGGAGGTCCTTTCCTCCCCGAATTACCTAAAAATCCTATAATCATTATGAGAGAAGACGTAGGTGAAAAATAACATGGCAGGGCCTGACACATAAGAAGAGAGAGAGAGAGAGAAGAGTCTGGGTCGAGGAGATGGGCTTGTGAGTGTTTCTGTGTGAGTGGTCCCTTGCCCCTTCTGAGTGCAGAGCTCTGCAAGGGGACGGGCTTGTCAGACCCAGATCCCGTGAGGTCTGATTGCTAATGGCGACTAATTCCCCTTGAAAACTGTTCCTGAAGCACCGGACCTGTTTCTCCCTGATTGTGTCAATGTCACCGCGTTAGTACCTGGCCATCTAGTCTGTACAGACGGAGCAAGAGTAGCAGGAGATGGGAAGGATGGAGGGCTTGTTAGGAATGATGATCTGTGTGTCACGCAGGTGTTAGAGGATGTCCTGGCAGTTTAGAGGCCTGCTCCTCCTTTGGCAACATTTCTAGCAACCTAAAAATATCAGGGGCAGGTCCTGAACCTGGAGTGGACCATCCCATTCCAGATTTGCCTCTATCAAAGGCCTTTAAATGTTCAGACCCAGAAAGGACAGAGCAGAGCAGGGTCTGCGTATCTCCTTGTCGTTGTTGCTATGGGGCTCTTGTAACCAGAGACTATAGAAAGGATAGATGAATAAACTACTCAGGTGTCCAGTGTTCCTGGTGACATTTTATCCTCCAGAGGTCACACTGTGTGTGCAGTCCAAGATAAGCTGGCAGGTACCTGTTCTCAAATGATGTAGTTTGAAGAAAAAGCCAGCGAGTGTCTGAAATGCACATGGAGGAGCTGGTTTAGGCAAAGAATTTGTTTTAAAATATTCCAACAAGAGTGCCCAAAGCTGTACGAGTTGTCTCTGTGAAACCTCTAGAAGCCCAGCACGCTTTAAACCCAGCTATGTCCTTATTTAATGTGAAGCGCATAACCTTGGCAGCCAAACTTATTTTTGCCTGAAGACTGTTGTAATTAACACTAGTGGGTCATTCTGACTAAAGAAAGAAGAGAACAATTGCTTTCATCTTAATCTTTCACTCTTTAATTAGAGATCGGCCTGAAACCAAGCCAGGAGTGCACACATCTTCACACCCACACATACTGGGCCAAAGTCATTACCGGCTTACGCGCTGTGTCTCCCTGTCCGTACACAACGCACACAGTGATGGCAGTGACACTTGTGGAGTGCTGTAAGAGTAAAACTTGTCCCTAAGCCTCTGTAACAACAGTTTAGGCCAGGGGTTCAGAATTCAAGTTCAGGTTTCAAGACCAGTGTCTAAAGATGTCGTCTGTTACCTCGCCTACAAAATCAGAACCAAACCCAGATTCGATCAAGTCTTAAACTAAGCCTTCGCTCAGAATTCAATTTCATACCCGCGTGAATGACAGCTGTGATGACAGGGCACTCGGGGAAATCACGTTTGCTGAGCAGCTAAACGGACAATGCGTAGCGTAATAGTTACAGAGCAATGAGAGGGAAGGACCATGAGGGTGTCTGGACTTAAAGAACAGGAAGAAGTCCAGGTAATTGGCGACTAGTAGAAGCAGCAGCAGCAAGTTAGCAGATTCCTCTGTGGGCAAGAGGCAGCAACACAAGTTGCAACAAAGGAAATTCCTATTGGACATACAAAAAACCTCTTCACCAGAAGAGTGGTTCAGGACTGGAAAAGGTTACCCAGAGAGGTTGTAAAATCTCCATCTTTCAAGATTTCAAAGATTAAACAGGACAAGTCCCTGAGCAACCCGGTCTAGCTCTGAAGTTAGCCCTGTTGTGAGCAGAGGGTTGCACTAGGTGAGCTCCCAAGGGCTCCCCAACCCAATCTTCCCATGACTCCAGGAGAATTAGGTAGTTTGTGAGCAGGAGACCACACCTGGGGAGTGCCGTGTGGAATAGTAGTGGTATTTCTGTTGCCTTAAGTAACACGAAGGACTTACTGTTATTGTCACATACTATTGTCCCTCAGCTCCCTATATTCACACTAGATTCTGTTTGCTTTTCAATGTCTTCACTGCTGCTTGCCAGTTTGGGTTCGGTGAACCTGAGATGTCAGCCGGGGAGCTAGAGGTTAGCGTCAAAGGGCTATTTTCCCAATTCAGCAAAGCAAATAGTAAATCCACACTGGGCTTCAGCTGGACGGGAGCAAGGAGGGGATTCAGGGAGACTGCTTCAGCAGGGAGTATCAGGCTGAGTCCAAAACCAGGTGCTGGGTGTGGGGAAACTTTTACTTCATGGGTCTGGCCCAGACATCACATGTGGAGTTCGGTCTCCTGGTGGTGTTATCAGCTGGGTGAGATACGTGTTGAGGAGGGAGGTCTCTATCTGTGCTATCTCTTGATAGCCATTTGCTAGTACAGACATAGCTTAGCTCTTTTATATTCTTTATATACATCTCCATGCATGGGTAAATATCAGCTATATAAATCTAATAATTCCCCAACACACCAGTCTTCCTTTCTGCTCCCATATTACTCCAGCAAAATGGTGTCAGGTGCCCATCTTAGCCCGGTCAGGGGCCATTGCTTTAGATACTGACTCCACTGACTCCACACTGCTGGAGCAGGCGGCATCCCGGGCAGTGCTGGCTGCTCCCCCAGCCTGGGCAGAAGGCTGTCCCCCCAGCCAGCCACCACTGCTGCTTTGGGGCATCTTCCCATCGACTCCATCTCATGGTATCTGCTTAATTATGATCCCTGTAATCATCTTTTTTTACAATGAGGTATGTTGATCCTGGGGTTTGTTCCCTCTCCCAGTTTTATAGACCATAATAAGGAATACTTTTTCTTGTGCCCCTGTCTATTTAGATGGAAAATTTTGGGGAAGGGATGATCTTGATAACTGCGAGGGCTGGCAGTTATCGAGAGAGCACATATAACGCTGAATAAGGTCAGTGAAGACTCTGCCTTGGACAGTTCTTTTCCCTTATCCATATTTGTTCATTTTCATCTGAATTGTAATAGGATCAGTGTATGAGTTTGAGAAGTTGTCTGACATCACCAATCTTCTCTGTGCACCTGTCTGCTGGCTGATGAGATTACAGGTTTTTTTCCACGCTGTTGCTTAGCACATGATAATAGACATTTCATCATCCCATTGCATTAAAACATAAGAAGAGCTGCTCTGGGTCAGATCAAAAGTTCAATCATCTTAATTCCAAAACTGAGCAATCCCAACACTTAAGGAGAGAAAGCGGAAGGAGCAGGGTAAGTATACAGCATTGCAGCGACATGCTCATTCTTTGGTTGGTATTTCCGTTTTCCAGAAACTGGCTGTTGATGGAGTTCTTACAGCAGCAGTTGCGGAGAGCTGCTATTTTTAACAGCCCCCAATGGCCCCACCTTCCCACCTTCACATGGTGTTCAGACCAGCTTGTTATCCACGCAGCATCCCACTGCTGTGGTTAACGCCATGTCCTGTCCTCCCCAAAAAGACCGCTCAGGCCTGGTTCCGACAACAGCATGATGACCTAGGAAACCTGCCTCCAGAACTCCTTCAGAAACAGAGTTTCTCAGACCTGTGGAAGAAAAAGCTGTTCCTCTTATCACGGGTAATGCTGCAGCTCAGGGGCCATATAGGACATGCTGTTCTGGGATACACCGTGAAAGTTATTTCTACTTTATTTACGAAGAAAATCTTAACTGAGCGGTGCTGATGTACCCACTTGGTTGGAAATGTGTCTGAAAACATCATCTCTGGGAAAGAAAGAGGCAGAACGAGCTCTAAAGCAGGCAGCACGAGCTTCATTGCTTGGGAGCCTTGGCCCCAAATTGGCAGGGACCTGTGTGGGGACTCAGCAGGGAGCAGCAGCCCCCCCGAGAGCAATAAGCTATTTAAACAGCACACGCTGTACTCTGGGTTAGCGGGAGTTTGCGTAACTGTGCAAAGCCTCTGAGCCTGGGATCCTCTAAATAAATGGCACATTTATCAGTATCTAAAGCAGACCCACCCTTTCCCGGCCCCGTAAAACAGTGTAATTAGTGAAGTCAGAGAGCATCATTTGTTTCTTTAAGGGTTAAAAAAATAATCCACAGCCACTGCCAGGAAGAGGCAGAACTAAACAGGCAGCAAAGAGTTAGAGCCAGAACAGAGCTTCAAGCTAAATCAATCATCACAACGGACCACAATGAGAGCATGTACATACACAGCGAGACAGAAAGCGAGCGGGCGTTTTGTTTGGGTAGTTTATGTTCTCTGGATGAGGAGAGAGAAATTCTCCTTTGGGTTTTTATGCCACTCTAAATATTTATAGCAAAATCATGGCCAGCTTGTGAGGCAGCGGTGGCGGGGAGCAGGGAGGGAGGGGAGGGCACATTTTCCCCAGCGCCCCAACATCATTCTCTGGGTTGCCTCTTTACTCGGGGAGAGGGAAGAGGCTGCACATCGTCATGTTAACCCTCAAAGTGACTCATCTGCAGGTGTCAGGTTCGGTGGCTCCTGTCCTTCCCCTCTCTCACCTCACTTTGCTATTCACATACACACGTGCACACTCACGCACAGACTGTGCGGGAAGGGAAGATGCCACAGCCTCCAAAAAGCTGTGCCAGACCAACTCCACCCTGTATTTAACACAGGTCTGGACCTTCAAGGGTTTTGTCGAGCCTTCAGGCGTTGCACCATGTTGTTATGCTGCATTGAAGAAGTCTCTGGGAAAGGTCACGTACAGCACAACCCATGATGCAAAGCTGCTGTTTTTAGAGAAACAGGCTGCCCCTACCCCTGCAGTCTGCTGAGCCGTGGACGTGGGGGCAGGAACATATGGAGGACGGCAAACACCAGTGTGGCACGGGAGTTGACATAAGGGCACTGTGGCTCCCAACAATTTTCGCTCATCCGCCTCGCTGTGACTAGACACAGACATGACTCACCCGTGAGCTTTGGCTTTGAAAATATGAGAAGGAGTTTTGCTTTACCCTTGTGTTTCCCTGTGGTAGCAATGCTTAGAAATGACATTTTGGATTCAATCCCATCCCAGAAAAACAGGAGGAATTTCAGCACAGATGAGGGGCCCAGTCCAGCTACCCAGGCACGTGCAGCCAATGCCACTTTTCTTGAAACACCCAGGAGATTGGCACGGGGCTACAACACGTCACACTGGACCTGCCAGAGACCCCAGCTGGGGTTGTGAAGGATACTCCACTGGCACAAGGTGCTCAACTAATCCCAGCCCTGTGGATTGATTTAGGCTCGTCTTTGCAGATACCTACGTGGGAGTGTTAAATGTGGACACCTACATGGACTGAGGCAGCTGAGCACCTGTGAGGACCCAGCAGTGCCTGGAGGACTGTCCACCTGCCCAAATACAGGTGGCTCTTACTGGTGACCCAAATAACTCAGCAGATTCGGTTGTATTGACTAGACATTACTGGCTATAAAAGGAGCTTGGACACCTTGTTCATGAGAAGGCATCTGCTGTTAGAGACCCTATCAAGGTGTCGGCCCTGGAGAGCTAATCACCACTCTGGGACCCTGGTTTTCAGCTTCCTGCACTCACTTCAGCAACCCACTCCAGCCCTCCCACCCAAAATGCTGAGCTTCCTCAAGCCAGATGCTTGAGAAGTTCTTTGCTAAGGGTTTCAGAAAGCTGAGGTCCTACCTGAAAGGCCACAAGCTGATGTTTTCTATATGAAATACCAAGCAGCATCATAAAGATAAACTGCTCCAAGAGTGAACTTCACTCTTGGAAGAGGTACCTCTGGGCATTCCCTGCCCACCTTGGGACAGCCCTGGGCACGGGGGTCCTGGTGCCTCAGCATCTCCCACCAGGCTGCACAGGCCAACACTCCCCAGATCGCTCCATAAGGTGGAGACATGTTCCGCCCCACCAGGGTCCTTGGAAGCCCTCCTGCTCCCTCTCTCTCCGTGAAACTACGGTGACAGTGCATTACCTAGCGCAAGGCATTGCACACTGTTTACAGGCTTCTAGAGTTCCCAGGCACTTTAGGACAGGGTCCTGTCGCTGTTTCCAAACAGACAGCCAGGACTTTTATAAGTGAACTTTCCTCCTCGAGTCTATTTATTATATGCAAGCATTTGCCAGGAAAACACCACTCGGGCATGCTCAGTACTGGCCAGGTCATTGCAAAAGGCAACGGCGGTGTCACATGTGATAACAGCGAGAAGCCCATGTGCGCCTATTCTTAGTGCTGGAATGTATACAATGCCCCACCGCCTCGCCGCTCCTGCGCACAGCTCCCGAGAGCGGCAAAAGTGACTTCAGAATAAACACGTCCAGCAATCACCCTCTATGAATCACCTACCTACTGAAAGAAACGTCCTGTGGGTTTGTAGGTTTTTATCCAGGCTCTAGCTATGGAAAATCTCAGCAGAGAATAAACGACAGAGAGTAAGTGCATGCAGTGAAGGACAACAGAAGGTAAACGTTTCTACCCTCCCGTTTCACTGCAGGTTGAGCAGTTAGCCATGACAATAGATACGCATCATCTTGTTCTGCCTGGCATTTAATTTAGCCATTGCGTGTCTGATTAACAGAAAAAAAACCACAGCTAAGCAGGGTTAATAAATAACGGTTTTAATGCAGATTCCCGGTCTCTAGGGTTTCGTTTGCCCTGCTGCAGAGTTCAGCTCTGCCAGATTTACATTCTTTGGGAGTGACTAACTCTAGGGGAAAGAGGCACAAGCTACTAAACTGCTAATACTTTAAAATAGTGAATAAATGTCTGAGCGCATTTATTCAACATGATTGAAACGAACAAGCCAATTGCTTTGGCCATCCAGCTTTCATCCCAAATCAGTGAGATAACTTCAGTGCTTTTGCTTCTTGCCAGGGACACAGTCAGTGGTGACCTCACAGATGCAACCTATCTGATAACTTTGTGAAAATTTTAAAAGGTCTTAGCGACCTTTTAGCTTCTTTATTATTTTCCCACTGTGCTCTAACCCATGTTCCATTTTTATGCCTAACAGTGAACGGATATTTAGAGCAACATCAAAGTCCCAATTTGCTCCCTTGGAGCTGGATATTTCAATAAAAGCTCCTAAGAAATTGGGGTTTTTTACCAAGTCCAGAATTCATCTCTGTCCTATTTTGCTATGGAGGAGGGATCCGCGGAGGAGATTCTCTTCAAAGACCAGGACTTCTCCTCTGACATGCTGAAGCAGCTGAATGGTCTGCGGCAGAGTGGGATGCTAACTGATGTTACCCTCTGCTCCGGCGGTTTTGAAATCCCCTGCCACCGAAACGTGCTGGCTTCCAGCAGTCCATACTTCAAGGCGATGTTCTGTAATGACTTCAGAGAGAGACACCAAGCTAAAGTCATCCTGAAGGGCATCGATGCCGAGATTTTGGATCAGATTATCCTTTACGTTTACACAGGGGAGATTCTTATATCCACTGAGAATGTCCTGTGCCTGTTGGAGACGGCCTCCATGCTGCAGTACGCTAAGCTGTTTGAGGCCTGCTCTGCCTACCTCCAGGATAGGCTGACTCCTGACAACTGTCTGAGCATGACCAGACTGGCAAAAGCCTTGAACTGCCAAAGCCTGAAAAAGAAAGCCAAGGCTATGGCTTTGAAATGCTTTCCTGAGGTGGCCTCTTCTGAGGACCTGAAGGACCTCTGTCCCTTGGAGCTCATCGACTACCTCGGGGATGATGAGCTGTGCGGGGAGGAGGAGCAGGTCTTTGAAACACTGATGGTCTGGATCCGGCATGACCTGCAAGCAAGACAAGGCTATATCCAAGAGTTGTTCAAGAAGGTCCGTCTTCAGTACGTCCATCCAACTTTCCTCTTCCACTTTATCGCCAATGACTCCCTCGTTCAGTCCTCACCCACTTGCAGGAACATCCTTGAGTCAGCCCGGAGACATATGTTTTCATTGTACAGCACCAACGCACCTGACATCAAGCCCATGCTGCATGTTCCTCGCAGGTACTCCAACCAAGAGTTCCTCGTCATCATTGGTGGCAGGAAGGACAGCCAGCAGACGACGAGGGATGTCCTGCTCTATGATGAGAAGACAAACCAATGGCTAAGCCTGGCCAAACTTCCCATGCGCCTGTACAAAGCCTCTGCAGCGAGCTTACACAGCAATATTTATGTGCTTGGAGGGATGCCTGTTAGCAATAAGAAAAGCCCGGTCAGCGATAATATTTACATTTACTCCCTCAAACTCAATCAGTGGAGGTTGGTTGAGCACATGTTAGTTCCACGTTACTCCCACAGAAGCTTGGCATATAAAAATTATATTCTCTCATTTGGTGGAATTGGCGAAAACCAGGAAATCCTGAATTCAGTGGAAAGATATGATAGCATTTACAACACCTGCGAGAGCATGGCAAACATGCCTGTTGCCGTCCTTCACCCTGCTGTTGCTGCCAGAGACCAGAGGGTCTACCTCTTCGGGGGAGAAGACATTATGCAAAACCCTGTCCGGCTGATCCAGGTAACGGTCAGTCCTGCCTGTTGCAGGTATTCAGCAGTTCATCACTCTCCTGAGGAAATCAAACCTCCCAGAAAATTTTATTGTGAGTTGCAGCAAGAGGCAGGGCGAGTTTTCACGCTCAGGTTCCCCTGGCTCCGGGGAAGTCTTGTCTACAAGGAGCATTGCACCCCTCGTTTTCCCCTTTGAGTGTTTTTCAGGCACAAGCCCCGAGGTGCCTCTTCCAGTGTCAGTCAGCTCTGCTGCTGGTGGCACTGGGGCCAGGGCTGCTGCAGGTGATGCTATGGCAGGCAGCTGCCCACCCCCCTGCCTGGCTTATCATGGCTGTAGCCAATATCTCACCAAAATCAGTGCTTGCCACTTGGCAGCTGAGCTGGGGTCTCAGCCGCGCACCTGCTCGCTCATGGCGATAGCAAAGATTCACGATCATTAGAGCAATTAGATTCTCACTCATCAAAGGGCCAGGACTTAAACTGACGGTTATTTTGCATAAACAGTTGCGTTAAAAATGTGGCTGCTGCCACATGTTCCTGGCTCTCCGCCTGCTTTCAGTGGTTACACTCTGGTAGGAGGAGAAAATACATTAAATCCTTTCTTATCTGATTTGATGCTTTAGCAACATTGTGGTGTTACCTTCCCCATGAGTGTTTTTCACTGTTTTAGGTGTTTAAACTAAGTGTTTAACTTTAAGAAGGATCATTAAAGGCTAAGACGGCGGCAGCACACGAGCAGTACTGCTTTGCAGTGGTAATGCTACTCGATTAGCACGGGGAAGGAAGTGTAGTTATCAGTTAGTGGGGAGATGCCCTGGAGATATTTACTCTATGAAGAAGTGGATGACATGACGTTAAAGTTTGCAGCGCCCTGATACAGATGACTGAATGATCATTATCTGGCAACAGTTCTTCTTCTCACATAAACATTGATGATTAAGATGCCACTCCAAGTCCCATCAACAGGTCCCTTCGCCAGTCCGAGTGCGTACCAGCCACCAGCACAAACGGAGCAGCTGGGCAAACACGGTGGCGGCCAGCAGAGCTAGGTGAAGTCATGGTTTGTTTGCCCAGGAAGGTGCTAAGGCTAAGGCAGGAAGACAAAAATTAACGAAAATGGAATGAAATGGCTTGTGCTTTGGGACAGCATCATCCAGGAGTCACAGTGATTTACTGGCCATGCAAAGATTTACAGCTGAGGAGCCTGCGTGTGGCAGATACGCTCTGCTTAGTGTGCGTGCTAGCATCTCCCTGAGCAGACAAGCCTGGAGAACTAGAACACATTCCAAGGGGACCTATTAGGAAAAGAAGTGGGTAATCTCTCAGATTTCCAGCAGTTGAAGCCAGAGGGTTGTATTCATTAGGACAAAATAAAAACCATAAGTTCCTCTGTAAGAACAATTGCCATTAAAATGCAACATAAACAGCTGCATGTGCATCTTTATTTATTTGTCAGGTTTACCACGTCTCCAGGAATACGTGGTTTCGGATGGAGACCAGAGTGGTGAAGAATGTCTGTGCACCAGCTGTTGTGATTGGAGACCAGATTATCATCGTAGGCGGTAAGAGCTCTGTTTCACTCTCCCTCCTGCCTCCCTCTGCCCAGCTCCTCTGGGATTTTGCAGAGCACCTACTTGGGGTGCTCCTTCAAAATGCACATGGAACTTGGGAAGGAAAGGATGAGTGTGTCCATCCTCTATACACATCTCTCTTGGAGCCATGGAAATGGGGACAAATTCTCCACCAAGCACCTTCTTACTCCAAGTAGCAGGATCTGGGTGGGCGGAAACCAGGAAAAAGCCAGTGCAAGTTATTGCTCTGCAGAAGAAGGGAGGAAGCCAAAGGTAATTGGGGGTCCTGCTCCTCCCCTGCTGGCTCACAGCCTGGCCCTCCCTGACTGCTCTTCTTAGAATGGTGGAGAGTGTGGTTACCACAGGGCCACGGACGGCTTGTTGAGATGAGTGGGCTACAGGCCTATGAGGTTTCAGTTGGTCCTATGGCCACTTCCAGGCGGTAACTGTGAAATGTTCTGAGAGGGGTGTGAAACACTCGGAGAGGGGAAACTTCTCTGCGTCTTTTTCAACCGGACGATCAGCCTCTGTCCATGGCACTTCGATGGATGATGTCACTGGTAGTTTGGCACTCTGCAGTCCTTAATGCATCTCCTCTGACCACAGGCTGGCATGAGGACGCACGTGTTAGATTAATTAAGGGAAAATGAGACACAGTGAAGCTTTAGCAGAGCAGAGCACTGAACCCAAATGACACAGGACTCAAACAGGGTGTCATCTCTCGGTGGGAGGCCACTGCTACCCTTTGCAGTGAGAACAGGGGAGAGCAGAGTCAGAGTCCAAGGCTATCAGGCTCCTCTGTGGCAGATTACCCTGATCTCAGACCACAGCGTCCAAATAGAGTAATTTCCACTCTATTATCTTCAAATGCATTAATCTGAAGGGCTGTGTAGACCAAGTCTGATGATGATGGGATTAAGTTCTTAATGTGTTTTTTACTTATCTAACAAAAGCCACAGAAATTCATGTTAACTTTAAACATCTTTTCATTTTGCTTGGAAGCAGAGAAACTCACCATGGTTAGTTTTTATTTACCAGCCTCCATGACAAAATATTGGTCAAACACTTTTAGATTATGAACAGCAAAACCCACAAAAAATTACATTTTCTCTTAAAAATAACTTTCATCACATTTCAGGTCCTCTTTGCATGAGTGATCACATCATAACAACAGGAGTGGGCTGGGCTAAGCAAGATAAGCCTTGATTTTTGGTAGAGAAAGTGGCTTCAAGGCCTGCAAAACATGTCCCAAAGTATCTTGTTTGCCGTGGGAACTCTTGATTATCTACAGGGATTATCTACATGGGCAAGGTACTGCCGGGTACCAAGATTCCACACCTCCATTGCTCCAAGGCAATGGTCCTGGTACCAGCCCTTACCTCTCAGCAGATGTGAGGTTCCATCACCTCTCAGTGGAAGAGATGCGCTTTGGGTCACTGGCGCGGTGGCCAGCACAGAATCGGCACCAAGGGCTTTGGGAGCACAGCGGGCAGTGGTGGCACTCTGCTTTTGAGTACCCAGCTCCATTCAGTAGACACCTGTGACTCCAACCCAGGAAAGCATTGTTGCTCGCTTCCCACCGCCATTGGTTTTTGTATTTCTGAGTGAAGCTCCAGGAGTCTGTTGGGTGAAAAGAAATACTTTGGGACGTTTGAAGGCACGTGCAGAAAACTGCAAGCTCCAACTGCAGGTCGCTTGTCTGATCTTGTGGGTTTTATGGAGCTTGTCAAGCCTTGGCTGCTAAGGTGCTACGAGACAGAGAGAGGACAAACAGGAAAGGAAGGCAGACAGACAGGTGTTCTTGTGACACGTCATCACTTTCCAGCTTAGATATCTCAATTCTGCCAAATTATGTACCAGTATAATAGGTTTTATTGAAGACTAGCAGGAAATGT
>NW_010389546.1:13314-25666 GCF_000710305.1 Buceros rhinoceros silvestris
TCCTGCTGCTTGCCATAAGCTCTAATTCCCATCTGTCTCTTCCACCCCTGGCTTTGCATTTAGGGTACACCCGGAGAATAATTGCTTATGACACGAAAGGCAACAAGTTTGTTAAATGTGCAGACATGAAGTACAGGCGAATGCATCACGGGGCCACTATCATCAAGAACAAGCTGTACGTCACAGGAGGACGATGCCTCACCGCGGACAATGTCATCGAGGACTTGGATTCCTTGGACTGCTATGATCCAGAGACTGACACATGGACACCAAAGGGAAAACTGCCACACAAACTCTTTGACCATGGATGTCTGACACTCCAGTGTGTCCCCTGTTCTAACCTTCTCTAAATGATCCTCGGTACTTCCCAGGGTGTTTTGTGCTTTCCTCCCCAGAAAGGACTCACCTTGCTCTGCAGAGAGCACACAGGGAATCCTCATGGGGTCCCACAAACTCCTGACCTTGAAGGCACCAGCGGTGTTAGTCATGCCCTGACCGCTCTGCCAGAAAGCTCAGGAGCTTGGTGCTCATGACGTATTCACCTGACCAGTATTGTGTGTGGTGCAAAGTCCAGCCCGGAGGCCTTGCACAGAGTCTCAGCAGAAAACAGGCAAAAGACACCAGTTAAGAACCTGCTGCAGCATTCAGCCTTGTACAGACTTGAAAACGAAAGCTGAAGAGGAATGCTGGTATCTCCAGGGAAAGTAAGATCTGGGTAACCTGCATTTGTCAGCATGCAAACTCAGCTGCGTGCCATGGCCCTTTGCTGCTCGGTGCTGACCAACCTTTCCAGTTCAAGTGCTGGAAACATTTAGAAGAGGAAGCCCCAAGCTCTAGTCCTGTAGCCAGTCCAGCAGCAGACGCCTGCATTAGCTGTGGTACTCATCTCAATTTTTAGTGTTCCTAACATCAAGTAAGAAATTAGCAAAAGGCTGATGCTTTGATCTGAATTCTCACATCGTGACAAGATGCAGGTGTTACTTTTCCCAGCTTTTACTTTTCTGAGAAGAAGGAGTCTTTCGCAGTGCAGGGAGGGGTTTTGGTCTGCCTGCCTGATCTCTGAAGGAGCGGGGGAAGGTGGGATGGCAATTAATATTGTTTGTTTCTTCTTTTTCACGGGATCTTGTTTTGCGGGGAGCTTGCTTCTCTTTTTGCATTGGGTATAACAGTGGGGTTAGTTAGGAAGCCCTTTGGCTGATGGATCCTGAAATCTGGAATAGCAGAGAGGACACATGGAGGAAAGGAGATAGAAAAGAGAAGAGGTATTTCAGAAGAACAAATTTTTTTCCATTTCTCTTCTCTCCAAACCACTGGAAAACAGTGGTGAGAGAAAGCCAGTGACAGGAAACCAGCTTTCCAAGAAGAGCAGGTCTAAGCCTGCCACTTGGCAAAGCAGCTCTGGCTCCATCAATATTTTTGTGGGGTTCTGCCACTAAGTGCATATTTTTAAAGGGAGGGAATTAATCACCAGATACTGAACAAGCTGTGAACTGCTGTCAGGTCACCAGGCTTGGTAGGATTGCTGAGATAGCAAGGAGCTTTAAAGATAGCACTGATGACCACCCTGCAGAGAAACAGAAAGAACAGAAGAAGCAATACCCGTTTTCCCTCATATTTGAAAGAAAGCGGGTCTTTTCCAAGGGTACAGGGTGGCATGAGGAAACCACGCTCAGCCCTGCTCTTCACAGAAGGCTGCACAGCCATGTGGTTACCACCACATTTTGGGACACCAGCTCCAACCACTAAGATCCCCTCCCGTAAATATGTATCTGGGAGCAGAAAGGCAACAGAAAGAGTTAATGAAGCGGGGGGCTGGAAGGAAGAATTGTGTATCAACTGCTGTTTTAACAATGCAAAATAAAATGGTTATTATTGTTTGTATGAGCTTTGTGTTCAGGAGCCCCCATTGTTGCCTCTGCATTGTTGATAAAGGGAATTGGTTTTGTACCAGTGGGTTTTGCCAGGGTTTCCTTCTAAGGATTGAGTAAACTTGCAAAAATTGAGTGGGAACCCAGACTCATCTCTCAGCTCGGAAGCCTTTGGCTACATTTCTCCTCTGTCTTTCAGTCTATATCAGCATCTCCTTCCCGTGCAAAGCAGGGCTAAATCACAGCACTTGCCAAATTGGACCGGAGCAGTGATTCATTCTGCTCCCTCACAGGCCAGCTCCAGCTCTCTGGAGAAAGAAGCCTTGTTATGGCCAATTATGGAAAGTCTGCCCCAGGGAGATGTTTATTCCTAACCCTGCAGTGCTGCCTTCCCAAACTCCTTCCTGTTGTTACCCCACTCCGCTCCAAAACTGCAGGAGACGCCAGTTGCTGCCATGCATTTTAGCTGACTCGGATCCCTGCCAGGCTCGTGACCGTACCCAGAACCGAGGAAAAAAGCTGGCTTGGAGCCATAACCCCATGCTTGCAAACCGTTGCCACAGTCATTGGTTTACGCCTGGAAGCGAACAGATTTTTTTAATTCCCGTATCGTATAACTAGTGATTTTCTCAGCATTTGCACAGGGACCAAATAGTACCTTTCACAGCTGTAGCTGGGCAAGCAACGGGCAGTGAAAAGAAGAGTCACAGTTGCAGCGGTGTCGAGCACAGCATCCTCTCCGTGGCCTGCAGGGAGCCCTCATGTCATCCCCCAGGTCTTTGGAGATGCCAAGGCATAGGGTCAGCTCTGCTCTTGCTGCAACCCTGTGCTTCTGCCCTTCAAAAACTCCTCACTTTGTGCTCAAAATTCAAGGAATTTGGGTTTGCTGGGCAGTAAATACAAAGCTTGGTTTCTGATAGACTTCTGTCTTGTGGTTGGTTTTGATGCAAACTCTGACCAAAGCTTTTGGGGCCCTTTGCAAAAGAGGTTGAAACAAGAGAACAGTGTTGAGCCTTACCCAGTCAGACGAAGGCTGGCAGAGCCCCTTGGTCACAGGGAGGCAGCAGCACAGGCAGCTTCAGAGCAGGGGATATGCAACCAGAGGACAGATGCTATGGGCAGGAGGGATCCTGCCTTTCTAATCAGGTGTTGGCCACCATCTGGCCCACCTAGAGTGATACCAAGTACCATCCTGAGCGCTTTCCAATTGTCATACCCAGTGACGCTATGGGTGAAAGCACTTCTAGCAAAGGTTGACCGAGGTACCCCTTTCTCCATTGTCTGGAGAAGACTTTCCCAAGCACGATCTTCAATGCCACGGCTATCTGTAACACTTTCTGAGTCACCACATACTTTTCCAGAAGTCTCATCATCCAATATTCTAGCACTTGAGTGCTCATTTGGATGAGAAACTCCCATGGGAGAGCAGCAGAATACTTCCTAAATATGATGACGGCCCCAGGAAGAGGTGGGAATTTGTTGCTCTTTATTTAAAAACCATGAAAGCCAAGGAAAAGAGGGTTTTAAGAAAAGATTGTTGATTTGGAGTCAACTTTTAGAAGGACTGAGCGCTTGCCACTCTTTTTTCAAAAGAATCAGGGGGTGCTGTGAAGGCTCATCACCTCCCACGTCTCATTCTTATGTGTCCCAAGACATTCACTAGACCATGGAAACCATAGGACCACATGGCTGAAAGCAGCCTGCTCCGTGCGACAATGTCCATGCGACCCAGTCCCCGCCGTGGCAGGTACTTGTCCAACATATTGAAAATCTCCCATGAGAGATATACTCTGCTCCCTCCCTAAGTAACATACTTGAGTATGTTATTAACCTCACAGCTAGATCTTCCTTGCTGTACCTTCTGCCATCCCCACCGAGATAAAGGGCAATCGATTATCATTTTGGATAGCACTTATTTTTTTTAATCTTTAAAGTTTATTAGGATGTTTCAAATTCTGTAGACTAAACAAACCCAGCCCTTTCAATCTTACCTCATAAGTCATGTTTTCTAGACCTCTGATCACTTTTGTTGCTCTTCTCTGGACATTCTCCAGTTTGTCTGTATTTTTTTTTTTTTATTTAAGTGCAGGGCAATGGCTTGGCCTCACAGTGCTGAGAAGGTCTATAAACCCCTTCTGCATCTTACCTACAGCATTCACGGTTTCGCAGCCCAGGACTTCTGCTTTTCATAGCAGCGTTCAGCTGTGCTCAAGATTAAGGAATGTTTGCAAGTTTGGGCAAGGTCACATGGGAAGACTGCAGGAGAGCCAGATCTCCTAGGGACATGCCGTAACTCCATCCTCACTTCGGCTCACCAGGATCCCAAAACAGATCTCATTGAAAACAATAAGTCTCTCCATGGGCTTCAGCAATTGACTTTGGACCAGGCCCTAATTATCATGTTCTCAGCTGGGTTCATCACTAATTCTCTTAATTTTAACAATAAATATTTAATGTTTGAGTCATTTTCTATACTAGGGGAGAAGATTCAAGAAAAATAAAAAGGAAAAGTGGAGATTGCATTTTCTTTTTAACTTTCTTCCACTTCCCTTGCTGCAAACTCAGAGCTGAATCCTGCTGCACACGCAGCCTGTGGAGGCACGTGGTGGGAGGCAGCTCTGCTTTGATCTTCGCAAAGAGCTTCGTAGGTTAAGCCTGTGTTTTTTCACTGTAACCATTTATCAAACAATACAATACTTTCCAAAGACAGCCTTTTTCCTCCGCAGTAATATGTTTATAATTATAATGCATTTCCTGCTTCTTTTTGATTAAAGACACCTGACAAAGTAGGAAAGATGCCGATGCATAAATAAACGGGCACTCCGAGTTCATCGTTTCATCAGTCCCTTTTTTTCCAAATGCCAAGGAGTTCATGGTGAGGTGAATCCTCTAGTTGAGAAGGAAACAATTGGGGAGAGCATATATGAATAGTATACAGGGTAATTTATCCCTGGCATTGTTCCTTAGCCTGACCTGAGAGCTATTAATAATTGACAGCGGCAAAACCAATCCCTTTTTAAAAATATAAACATCCCTACTTTTTTTCCAGCTGCTTGAAAGCCCCCACACAGAAGTTAAACAGTCATATTCTCCATGGCACAAATGAGCATGAATTCCTTGGTGCAAGTTTGCACCAGCAAAGGCTCTGAGACCTGCTAATTAGTGGACTGTTATAATGTTTTCAGCAGCTATTTCTGATGAGTTTGCCCGGGGTCCAAATAAAGCCCAGGGCATATGGAGAAATTGGTATCTCAGGCTGCTGTTGCCACCGAAGTCAATGGGGATCCTCAGGGTTTGTGCTGGAGCACTGAGACATTGATCTGCCCTCTTCTGTTTATTGAAGTTTCCAAAATAGTAGCAGAGTAGCGAGGAGCCCAACTGCTCTGTCACTCGACAAGTCACCCACCAGCTCCAGCTGCCGCTTGTCATTTCTCTCTCTGGGACTCATTGTTTGCCTGCACTTCTTTCATGTTGCAAGAACTCTTTCCGAGAAAAGCAAGGAGCAGCGCGTCTTGAGCAGCCCTGGGCCGTTGGGTTGATGTCCTGTGGCTGCTTTAAACACGAGATATCCCCATAGTTGTTATAAACACTTGCCTTTAGGCCGACTGTGAGCCATGGGATAAAACACTGCTGGAGGTGGGAAAAGGTGGCACATTCTGGTCCACTTTCTCATCTGGTCAAGAATAAGCCACATCCAGTCCTCTGAATTTTGTTTCTTGATTTGATGAATAAGCCATGTCCCACCACCATTCCCTAAAGCAGGCACGCTGGAACAAGCACAAAGGCACGTCCCCTTCCTCGGGTCCCTTAGTGCCACAGCTGTAATGGCATCCCCTGAGTTTTGCTCTGGACCTGGCACATTGCTGAGGTTTCTCCCTGTTCTCACATACCTTCTCAGGCCTAACATCAGGGCAGATGTGCTCTACAGGTGCCCTGCACCCACGTTTGGATGTGGCAATGAGTGCCCAGAGCACTGGGAAGTGATACCACGGACACTCAAGTCCAAATTATCAAGCTGATGGGATGCTCCTTGTCTGGCAAATCAGCCAAAACCTATCTGAGCCTGAGATCAGAGCCCTGTCACCAATCTGTGAGAGCCAGGGGACTTCAGAGGAACATGTCCAGCCCCAAGGAGCAGAGAACAAACTACATGGAGGGTGCTGCAATGTGAAACTTGGCTACAAATCTTCAGTGCTGGGAAAATGCAGTATTTTATCCAGATCAGCAGCAAGCCTTGGAATTAATAGGGTTGATTAAACCGTTTTGATGTGCATGGTATGTGGAGATAACGGCCCAATTCCCAAAGGTTTCCAGTGAAAATTAGACGTTAGCCATAACAGTACGTGACATCCTCTGACAGGGGTGAGGAAGGCTGCAGGAAGACAAGTACAAACCAAGGGAGCAAAAGAGGCAGCTCTTGGGAAAGCAAAACCCCGAACTTGCTAGATCTGTTTTGATGCTGAAATGACGTGGACCCTGGCACCAGGCAGATCGAAAGCGAGGGAACTATTCCTGCTTTATGTTGTTTTGACACATATATTTCCCTGAAAATGACATTAAAGAGTACCAGAGCTCAAACACTGTTCTGTTTATCTGTTCCCTGGGTAGGGCTCTTACTCTTAGAGACAGCCCGAGCACTGCAGAATATGGCCCCTGTCAAGAAAACTTTGCCTCTGGCATCAGGTCTGTTAGCAAACATGACATGGGAAGCCAGCCCAGAGAGTCAGAGTGTGCACAGCTATTGCCTGCTGCTGCCTGGCAGGATGGCACCCCTTTGAGACATGCAAAGGGATGAGCCACCAGAGGAGACTACCCTGCCATGCACTGAGGGTTGCAGAGGAGAAGCCAATGGCAGAGGACAATTTCTCCCCAAGAAGTTGACCAGGGATACGTCCTGTGCAAAAGCATTGCAAGGCTCCTCATCACCCAGGCTGTCGACGGTGCCCCCATATGCTTCACGTCACGTTTCAGCTCTGGGTGTCCCTTGCAGTGGAGCTTGCGCCTGAATTATTCATTAACAGGGTCCCAAACTCCCCCTCCCCACAGTGTGAACTAACCCACGCTTGTGCAAGCAATGCACACATAGCCATGGCATCCTGAGGAGAAGCCTCCCAGCAGCTTAACTGGGCACCAGCTCAAGCCTTGACCAAAGAGGAAAGAAGAGAGGTCTTATGGATGTTCTTCTAGATGCAGCAATACTTAATGGGTAATTCAGACCTTTCTGAAAGAGGCAGTCTCTGGGCTTGGGAAGTGCTGGCTGAAGCCCTGAAGGCTTCTAGCTGAGAGATCCTGTCTAGAGCCTACAATAGTTGTCTTTCTGCTCATTATAACTTGGAACAATTGTCAGTAAATATGTTTCTTCTCCAGGTTCTGGAAGTTTTCTCAAGAGAAAAACAGCAACATGCAGTGAAAGAAGTGGTGCCTGTGGACTGAAATACAAATGGCAAAGAAGCCAAAAGTCTGTTCCTCCTTCCAAGCTTGAGCTTATGTTTTTAATGGCATGAAATGTGACATACATAGTCGATCACAGATTTCAAGCCTAGAGTCCGTTATTTGTGATGGCAGTGTAAAATACACTGGTCCTTTCTCCAAAGAGCTTACGAGAGATTAAGAGCAGAGGACAGAGACGAACCTCAGGCCATCATCGGCTGGAGTTTCAAAGCATCCAGCTCATTCACTAGGCAACAACAACACCTTATGTCTTAAAGCACATAACTGAAGTACTCAAAAAAAAAAAAAAAATTTCAGCTCTTCCCTGTGGCTCCCCGCTCCACAGCCCATCCCACAGGTCAACACACAAATTCAGTCAAACAAGTGCCAAGGCCCGGGGCTTGGCAACATGTGGCAGGTGGGCATTGGCTGTCTAAAACCAACCTCTTCTGTCCCCAGGTGCCCCATAACCAGAAGGGCATCATTACCCTAAAACATACCTTGGAGAAGAGTTTTTTCCCTGTTTTTCGACATCCAGATTTTCCCCTTCCCCAGAAAACGTAGCAGAAGGTTTGGGACAACTCTAGAAATGGGCAAACATGACTGAGAAGTGAAGCCCTTCTGCTTTTAAAAACAAATGCTTTATAGAGTGAAGCGAGAACATTCAGACAGCTCAGGGCTCTCTGTTTTCCAGGAACAAGCTACAAAAGCCATTTAGACTGAAAACACCTTGGCATTTCTCTTTCGTGTTTCCAAAGCAATTTCAAAGGTAAGGTGATAGGTAGCGCAGATTGACATTCCTAGGACTGTCACCAGGGAAGGGAAATGCAGCTGGGGAAATGATTAGATGGATCAGTAGGGTTTTTCCTTTATCATATTTGTTTGATTCTAGAATACATTCTCCTCTGCTCATTTGTGGCTGGATTAATGCATGGATTTTCACGTAAAGATGACATACTGCTTTGTGGCTGCAGCATGTTGGTGAGCTCAGCTTGATCAGGAGAAAATCCCTGCCCAGGTTTTAGTAGAAATCTGCAGACACACTGCCAGCACAATCCTGGTACTGCCAGGCACAGTGGGATATGGCACTTGCAAACAGCGTGAGTCATTTGCCCTGGAGCTGCAGGAGCAAAGAACATCTGAAGGTCTAGATCAGGTTGGTGAATCAGCAGCATCTGACACAGTTTAAGAGGTTAAGCCTACTTATACACAAATGAGGGTAATTTTCTTAGCTGAAGGGATTGGATTTTTTTTTTTAATAAATAATAATAAACTTCAGGGATGAGGATACTGAGGTCTGTACTCCATTAACTCCTTGCAGATAAGAGGAAGTTTGTCCAAGATAGGGATGGACTAAAAAGAGCCAGAAACACAAGAGCGTGCTGTCCTTACTGCTTTGCTTTTATCTACTCGCAGGATTAAGTTATGCTTTCAGGACAGTACAAGCATCCCTGTGGAGCCAGGCTTTGATCTCGCTGCCCGGCACACGGACGGGACTCTCCTGGCATTCATGGGAGTGCATTTGATGGAGGAAACTGGGAGGGACAAATCAGATATACACTCATGCAGAAACAAGTCCTTTCTCTACGGGGACTTTCTGTTCATCGTTTCTTGCCTTACTTCATACTTCACTCTTGTTTATCACTAACGGTGGACGTGAGAGTTAGTTTGCCAGTGTGTATCAGCAGTGGAGTTACGTGGTATCATCAGTCAAGTGAGAAAGCATGGGACTTGCTGAGTAAAATGTGAGTAAATGTTATTTCTTTTGTGTCTCCATTGCCATATCATTAAAATGAGGATGATCCCAACCCCACAAAGGCATTGCAAATGAATCCAGTAAAGCCTGAAAAACGCTGTCTTTCGTGAATTGCCAAAGACTGCTGTTGTGCAATCCCATTGCAGCTACTTGCTATTTAGGAAGTAACCACACCGGTAGAAATAATGCTCTTGAATGAATATAATGATGATCTTAAATGAACTGGTAATCATCTGGGTAAGTACAAAGACTTACACAATGAATATGGGTCTGATTTTGACTGAGGTTACCTCCTTCCCAACCCCGCCACCTAGAAAAAAAAAAAGAAACTGAAATGCTCCTTTAAAGACTACCAGTGTTAAGAAAAGCCTTTTCTAAATAATAGGGCTGAAGTTAGCCCCCACCATTTTCCAACAATGCGTTTTGTGCACTGCTTTCCATAGAAATCACGGATGGCTTGAACACGGAGTTCAACCCACTGGGAGAATAGGCCTTATGGAAAGAGCACAAACCCTTGCAGGGTTTGCAGGCAGATCATGCCCACGGACTAGTAATGCTTTTAGTTAAGTGAGGGCTATTCTGATTGGATGCAGCCTCCAAAGTAAGCCTGAAGATATGAAAATCATCCCTTTGAGGTCATCTGGAACTTTCTTCCAAATTCAAAGTAATGAGGAGCACTCCATGCACTCATTTAATTCCCAAGTACACAATTTCATATCATGCCAAAAGCATGGCATTTCCGTAACATGTGTCTCCTCATCCAAGGTCTTTAGGACCAGGCCCTTGCTCGGTCTCTTGGGAAAAGCAAATTTTTCAGTTCTTTCCATGTTTTTGCACCAGCCTTTCTGAGGCGTCTTGTTATAACCTCCCCTCTGCATCTATTTTATTTTAAAACAATAAAAATGCATCAGTCTCACATATTCTTGCTACTTCCAAGGTTCTCCAGTTACGCTATTTATATGAATCTATCCCCTTTTTTTGTTAGAGTTCTGGTTTGGATTGTTTTGGGGTTTTTTTGTAATTTAAATTCATATACCCAGTGGCAAGGACAAAGACCTGCAGGGTGTGTTGTTTTCAAAAAACCATTTTATTTTGTCTGTTCTATGATAAAAACTGCCTGCAAATGAGGGATTGCAAGGATGTTTGGGCACCCACTATGTTAACTTTAAGCTGATCCTAGGAACTGGCAGTACTTGACTATCCAATTCCCAAGTAGCATTTGTGAACTGCAGGAGCCCTTCAACCTTGTCTTCCAAGCATGATTCCTTAGGTCCTTGCGCTCACCATCTGTCTTGGTGAGCTCAATTCATCCTGAAATCTTAAAGCCAACATGAGGCATCTCCATTCCTTGGCTTTTGTGTGCCTGCCTTGGCACGAAAGGAGACACAGTGTGGAGATGCCCCGGCTGGCGACCCAGGGTACTCAACTGCACACGCTGCATCTGCACTTCTCCAAGTCAAAATTATCTAATTTACCCCCTGGAGTTTGATCTGACAGTAGAAGGGTCAAATGCTTCAAAGCAGCCTCAAGGCATTGGTTAAGTCTCCCAGGACTAGTGCGGGGCTCCTTGATGCTCCCCTGGTTCTCACACCACCCTAAAAGCGGCTCCACTCGGTGTGCTTCAAGCGAGGCAGGTAAACCAATTAACCGCTTTTGAAAATCCTGGCCTCGATCTGCTGTGACGAGTTCCTCACTGCCTGGAGTGAGCAAAGAGCTTTCCTTGTCTTCCTCAATCCAAGTTCAAGCAAACTTCTGATGACCTCTTCATTTTGAACAGTTAATTTCAATGGGAAATGGTCTGCACAGGGACCTTTGACCTCAAGCCTTGTATATTTTCTCTAATATTCTTTTATCTTCACAAAAAACATTTACTAATATTTTAAGCTAACGTTTCATTTCAGAGGGTCACACACAATTCAGCGTGCATCTTGCATCCAAACATTTCTCCAGGTCCCTAGTGTTAAGTTCTTCTAAACAGGTTGGGTATTTACTTGCTGTTGCTAAAAGGAGCAATCAGAGCCCTTCTAGATGACATCCAAAATAATGAAAGGAAAACCATATGTAAACCACACTTTCTAGAAATAAACTGACCCTTCTACATTTACAGGGGAGTACAAGTGACCCCACACGTCCCCATGTCACTGCACAAGTTTCTACGTAGCAGAGACGAACAGGTCACACAGATGTAGTTACAGATTTTGAAATGGGGACACAGGGGAAACAAGGAACCGCTGCCAGATTTAGAGTAACAGGTGGTTCCTCCTTGGCACCCACAAGGAATGGGCACTGAGAGCAACCTCTGCCGACGTGCCTGCACGGCACAGGCTGGAAAAGTGTCTGCGGGGATGAAGCATCATGGAAATAAACAGAAGAACTGGCACCCACAGCATCAGCCCTTTCCTAGGATTGGTCCTGCAAGGAGCTTTGCAGAAACCCGACCCTGCGATAAGGGCTGTACCTTAGGACTTTGGCAATATGGTGTTTAGGCACCTGCTGTCCCAGACTGTGTGTGACTATCAACAAACAGCTTGGCCACAGATCCCAGCGAGTCCTTAAATATCTTCATAGGTGTGGGTGTTGGTGTCTCAGTTCTCCCGTTTCCTTTCCATGCCAGAAAGAAAATAGCTCTTCCCCACCTCACACACTGGAGAAGACAAACGCATTCTGCTGTGCCAAATGCTATTTGAAATGAGGTCCTTATTTTAGGGGCCCACTCAACTCAGAAGAAAGAACCCATTCCCATGTTTCCAGCTCAGCCACAGGCACCTTGTGTGACCCTGGAGGTTCCTGCCCAGCAGAGGACAGGTCACATAAGAGGCGGTGACAGAAATCCAAGCAGAGCACTGTGATCCAGCGAAGATTATCAAGCCCCGGGCAGCTATGGGAGTGAACTCCCAGCAGGTCAAGAAGAAAGCAATTAGCACAAGGTTTGAAACACAGTCTCTGGGGAAGCTTGGAAAGACTTCCCATGGACATTTCAGCGTCTCACATGGGCACTAAGCTTGATTCTCCACCATCCTACCCTTCATGTGGGCACTGGCACAGAAAGTGCACATGAAATACTTTTCAGCTTTTTAGTTTATCTCCAATTCATGCTCTTGAGCCTGCCCAAGAGAAGGAAGAGCTGTATTTTTACGTACTAAGCTTACAGGGTTACGCTGCTGCTATGTGGCTGGGGCTTTCAGAAGCTAAAGCCAGATGCAGCCAGACCCTTCCTAGTCCCACTGACCTTTTCCCATCAATGACTAACATCAGGCCTGCCTGTACGAGCGGGGAGCAAACAAGTCCAAAGTGGCAG
>NW_010389547.1:0-484 GCF_000710305.1 Buceros rhinoceros silvestris
GGACCCCCACCTCCGCACCTCCCGCCGCCGCTTCCTCGACGGGGATCAGCTCACGTTGGCCGACTGCAACCTGCTGCCCAAGCTCAACATCGTCCAGGTGAGCCCTGCCCCATGCCCTGGCTTCTCCGTGCCGCTGGCCCCCTGATCCCACCCCTCCCAAGGTGCCACCCCTCATCTCCCCTGGCCCCCTGCCACCCTTCCTGGCTGGCTCCTGCCCGTGACCATGGCCCACAGGGCCCTCCTTGGCACACTGCAGGCCCCCAGGGCCAGGCGAGGGCTCACCCCGCTCCTGCCCGCAGGTCGTGTGCCAGCATTACCGTCACTTCGGCATCCCCACTTCGGCATCCCCAAGGACCTGCGGGGCGTGTGGCGGTACCTCACCAGCGCCAACGAGACCAAGGAGTTCAAGTACACCTGCCCCAGCAGCGAGGAGATCGTGCAGGCCTATCGCTCCGTGGTCCGGCCGCCGCAGTGAGCAGGGCAA
>NW_010389547.1:763-1019 GCF_000710305.1 Buceros rhinoceros silvestris
GTGTGCCCATCAGCGATCTGCACCACACCGACCCCACAAACGTGTTCTCACCTTTCACGCCACCCTCCCTGCCTGGCCAGGACCCCCTCAACCTGCCCTGTGGTCCCTCAAGCATCAGGATGTGTGCAAGAGGTCCACAGCCACAGGCACTGTCCGTACCAACGCCGGGCACTGCTGAGGGCGAGGGCAGGAGCTGGGGAGGAGCAGCTGCCCAGTGCAGAGGGCAGCGAGCATCCCTGCAGCCCCCCTGGAGGCA
>NW_010389547.1:1251-1489 GCF_000710305.1 Buceros rhinoceros silvestris
CGGGTGAGGGGAACAGGCACAGCCGCGGCGGAGCCCTGGGAGCAGGGCTGGGGGGGTGGCACGGGCAGAGGACACGGCACAGCCCCGTGGCCCTGGGTGGGGACAGCAGAGGGCACCATCCCCCAGCACCGCCATCGGGGCCAGTCTTGGAAGAGAGGTGGGGCTGAGGTGGGGAACATACGAGCTGTGTATACGAGCTCCCGGGCATCAATAAAGGCTTTGCAAGCACGGCGAGCTC
>NW_010389547.1:1799-2153 GCF_000710305.1 Buceros rhinoceros silvestris
GCTGGCAGGGAAGTGCCCTCTCGTGGGCCCCTGACCCTCCAGGTCCAGCTGAAACTGGCCACAGGGCTCCCATGCAAGGGAAGGCAGAATGGAGCGACCCATGGGTGCTGTCCTGCTCCCCAGAGACCGGCTGGCCGAAAGCACCTTCACGGGCAGGGAGTTCAGCACAGCAATCTCTTTGTTACGTGGCAACACACAAGTTCTTTAAAAACCCCACAATTCATGGCCAGCGAGGTGGAGGTGACCCTGCCCGCAGGGAGAACTGCCACCACTTCTGTCACCCTGCCCCGTCTGTCCCCCGCCAAGGCCCAGCCACCAGCCGAGGGACTGCTGCCCACTATGCTGACCCGAGGG
>NW_010389549.1:0-474 GCF_000710305.1 Buceros rhinoceros silvestris
CTTGGGCGGAAAGTTTCCCCATGGAAAAAAATAATAAAAATAAAAATAAAAAATACCCTGCGGATTTACCACGTGTTGTTGGCCGGTGGCGATGGGGCAGGCCCGCAGCAAGGGATGCCCGAGCCCTGTAGCAGAAGCTCGCACATGCCAGCGAAGCTGCTGAGGAACATCTGGGTTGCCACCCACATCTGGGGTTTGCTTTCAGCGGGGGAAAATTCCTCCGGCCTTAATGTTTCGCAGATGTATGGGCTCGGTTTGGTTTTTCTCGAGGACCGGCACTTTTGAAAGAAATCCCTCATGGATGCGGAGCCTCCCTGCGATTTTTGCCGCTTTATTCAAAGTGATTTCTCAGAGGAGAAAACTAACGTAATCTGATATATTAGGGCGTAATTAGATTATTTTCTCTCGGGGGGGGAACAAGCCGCTGGCTGCGATGTGTGGGGTGAGCGTTATTGGGTTTTTCGGGTTGTAGAT
>NW_010389549.1:693-1049 GCF_000710305.1 Buceros rhinoceros silvestris
GCCACGAGCAGAGCCACAAAGCCGGGTGGGGATGGAGGTGTGACAGGCATGAGGCTGCTGTGGTCCCCGGGGCGGGGGCGGGGGGGAAAGAGGGAGCGGGAGCATTCCTGGGAGCATCCCTGGGACATCCCTGCCTTTGCGAAATAATTAGTCCGATTGTCGGCTTCCTCATGGAGCGGGAGGCTGGAATGGGTGCGGGGGGATGCCTTCAGCTGGCCTTTTGACGGCGATCCATTCAATTGCTGTCAAGCTGCACGTCTCTCACGTAGGGGCTGAGAAAGTCAAGGCGTCGCAGGCGGCTGGATGGGCAGAGCCAGGCGAGGGGCGGGGGCTCGGGTTGGGGGTGGTTCCGGGGA
>NW_010389549.1:1170-8789 GCF_000710305.1 Buceros rhinoceros silvestris
GCCGCTGCCTTTCTCCCACCGCTCCGGCTCGGCGTGTGGAAATCCGCCGGCGCTGTGCGTGAAAAGCCGCAGCCCGGTGCGATGCGCGGCGCAGAACCGCCTGCTCGCTGCCTCCGCGAAGGTGTTGGGGAATCGCAGCGGGAAGAAGCTGGAGGGGGATGTAAGAGTTATTCGTGGCGTGGGCTTGCAGGAGGCACAGGGGAGCGCTCCTTCCGAGGAGGCAGTAAAAAGGGCTGAAATGGGGAGCTGGCTGTTTTATCTCACCTTTTATAGAAGCAGATTTCCTTCCCCTTTTATTTTTTCACTCCTTCCACCCGCTCCAGTGAAGCACAGAGTGCACCAACACCAGCTTTTCTAGCAGATGGAAGTGACAAGCTCCTTCTCAATATCCCATTGAGCCTTTCAAAAGTCACCCCTGACCTTGACTTACCTGGAAAGATACGGAGTGATGAATATGCACCGAAATCCCCGATAGTTTCCTAGCCTGCTGAAAACCCATGAATTGGGGCTTTGTGAAGCACCGGGAGACAGACGCTGGTGTCTGTTACATCCCCGATATAAAGTTTCCCAGAGGCTTTTGTGATTTAGCTGGACTTGGCTCAGGTTCCTGATAAAAAGGTGCATGTGGGGTTTGGGAAGTGCTTCCCAGGTCTGTAAAAAGACGCTTTTTCATGGTTTGGGGACAACTTGGATTTTCCCTTTGGCAGCAAATGGAATTTGGGGGGATTGCTCAGCTACAGGTGTTTAACTCCGGCAGTATGTGCGCCCACGCAGCACCAGCTCAGAAATGGTGTCAGCTGTCTGCAGCCAGGGGGACACAAACTGTACCTGGCGTTGTCCCCTGTCCCCTCAGAGTGCTGTTACTTTAATGGCCCCAAATCCTGGCTCTGCTCCCTGAGATCCTTTGTCTGCTGGCAGGTAGGAGAGCGGGAACTTCTTCATTCAGGATTTACTCCTTCTCCTCTCCCTTGATTTAATACGTGGTTGGGTTTTGTGCAACAAGAAGACTTGCACCCATAGGTTAGTTGAGTATGTGAGACTGCTAGAAAGGAAAAAACCCCTATTTTTTTGTGGTACCCTGGCAGAAGAAAGCGGCGCTTGCTGCTGAAATCAGTGGGAGCTGGCCCGGGCTTTTGAAATGCAGCACTGGGAATGAAGGTCACACAAAGGGAGGGAGTGAGGGCAGCCCCAGTCTTAGGAATGTGGAATATTTAGGAGAAAAAAAAATACCAACCTCTTCTGGATAGTTTTCTCCTCTCTTGCAGCAGGTGGTGGATGGCTGCTCTCTGTCCTTCTGGGTACCAGCACCACAACTCTTCCTGGTGGCCTAAATTTGGCTTCTGTAGTTGTTGGATTTTTTTTTTTTACTAGTAGGGGAAGGAAATCTCGTGTGCTTTGGCTGCTCTCTGGCTACCTCTCAGTTTGTTTGCTTTTCGCTGAGAAGAATCCATCCCGTCTTCATCTCTGTGGAGCCCCTTGCATCCCTTGTCTGATCCCACCTGCAGGCAGCTGGTCGGGCAGGCGGAGCTCTCCGCCCAGACCAGTCATTAAGCTGCTGCATTTTTACAGCTCTGCCACCAGCCACTCACTCCCTGCATTCCTTTCCCGTGAGGTCTCTGGCCTCCTTGGGTGGATTGAAGGGTGGGTGAGAAATCCCCCGGAGGGTCTCGCTTCTTGGGGCTCTTGGTGTGTCGGGCATGAAAGGCGGGCTGGCTAATCCAAATTCCATTAGGCATCGTGAAGATCTTCCTTTCCCGTATTAAAACCGCTTGGCTTTGTGCCTTGGCCTTTCATGTGTGCAGCACCATGTGAGAAGCAATTCTGCAGGGCAAACCCCGGAGAGGAGCAGGGCTGAGACACGGGAGAGGGATGATGCCGCGGGGGAGGGATGCTGCCATGTTACGTGATCGCTGGGGCTTGTGGTCCAGATAGTCCAGACGCATCCTGTGGTGCTGCGTCTGGGCTGTGAAAAACAAAAAAAAATTCCCAAGCTACATTCCCAGTCCTGCAGCCTTGGCAATTTCCTTCAAACTGAACCAGAAATTTACTTTCCGAAGGATTTACGGGGGGAGAAGCGATTCACCTGGGCAGCCTGGCAGGTGATTTGTCTGCACTTTGGAGAAGAGTTTCTCTTCACTTGTTGGGTCATCACTAAGTGAGGCCTCTGGATTTATTTCCAGCTGTTTTGACATCGACTCTGTTTATAACAAAACCAGGTTAAAACGGGTTTATGAGGAGTAAGTCATTCTTATACGTGCTTTTAAATGCTCGTGCTTCTGCAGTCCTGGTGTCCTGCTTGTCTTCAGAAAAAAGACAGTTAGATGGTTGCATTTGCACTTGTATCAGCTGAAGAGCCAGCAGAAGTTTTTTGAAGGTTTTTGGAAGTTTTTGTGGGTGAAGATGTCGCTGCAGACCTGGTATTGCAGCACAGCAGCCATGTCTGAAGGGTGCTGCTGCGCGGACAGGGCCAAAGCCTCTCGCTGTTCTCCAGCTCTTCACAGAACTGGCCAAACTTTGGGAATAGGAGGTTGTGTTTGCCTTGTTTTTAACTTTTGCTAATGGGGAAACTGAGGCACAGAGGTGCTGCAGAGAGCCTGGGGCAGCTGCTGGTTCCTTGCCCACTTTGCAGTCATCGGGGTGTTCTCCTTGCCGTGGCTGTCAGGCTGTGACTCCTGTAGCCCCAGCTTGGCTGGCACTAAGGTCGATTTGGGTCAGCATGGCTTAGCTGGAGCAGTTGTGTCTCACTGGTGGGCAGCCATGGATCTGTCCACCATGCCCCCTGCACTGACGTGCTCATTCAGCAGATCCCATGGCAAAACCGAGTCAGTGGATTCTCCTGCTCGAGGGTCTGGTTGTCCAGGCTCATGAGAGGGGTGCACAGGAGATATTACAGAGATGATGGTGCATGAGGAGCAGAGGCTTTGGGTTTCTTCTAGCAGCTGAAGGACTTGTGGGCAGGCTGGGTCAAGAGCAACCTTGCGGGCTTGATACAAGGTGATCTGGAGGATTAACGGTTGTTCATGTTGTTCTTTCTCCTCATTCTCGTAGCTTGTGGGCCACAGCTTGCCAACTCCCCCACTGTGATAGTGATGGTTGGCCTCCCAGCCCGCGGGAAGACCTACATCTCCAAGAAGCTGACTCGCTACCTCAACTGGATCGGTGTCCCAACAAAAGGTGAGGCTTCCACTGACTGCCTGGGGGAAGCAGGAGTCTGGTCCTTGGGAGCTGCTCTAGCAGCTCAGTGCCTTGTGGAGTGAGGTAGTGGGGGGATATTTCCAAGATCTCATGGGCCAAATATCCACGTCCTCTCCTCGCTTTCGCTGCAGCCCAGGTTGTTCTTCTTTAAGGACAAAGGGATGTCCTTGAGCCTTTTGCTCTGAGGGTTTCACTTCTTGGCCCATTGCCAGAAGGCTTTATCTGCAGAAGCCACACAGCTGAGTTGAGCTCTGATGTCTGCGCCTGGTTTTGATGGTCTTTGCCTTTCTCACACAGTTTTCAATGTGGGAGAGTATCGCCGTGAGGCGGTGAAGCATTACAGCTCCTATGACTTCTTCCGCCCCGACAACGAGGAGGCCATGAAAGTCAGGAGGTAAGTGTGGGCACTGCATTCATGCTTGCACTCGGGTCCTAAATGGGTGGTGAAGCCCATGGCTTGGCAGCATGGCTACCCAGCTTGTTCGGGGGGGCTCTAGCTTGAATCTTCCCCGCCTGTCCAAGGAGGGTCTGACTTGGGTATCAAGAGCTGGTAATTGAAGCTGTAAGGGCTTGGTAGCTTCAGGGTCACCGAGGCATCCTCCATCAGTGGTACCCTAAATTCACAGAATTATAGAATCATAAAATCATCTGGTTGGAAGAGACCTTTAAGATCATCGAGTCCAACCATTCACCCTGCACTGCCAGGGTCCCTGAACCATGTCTCTCAGCACCAAATCCACACGGCTTTTGGATGGGGACTCCACCACCTCCCTGGGCAGCTTGTTCCAAGGCTTCACAACCCTCTCTATTAAAAAAAAAAAAAAAATTCATAAAATTTCCTAAAAAAATTTCCTAAACTTTCCTAAAAATAGCCTAAATTTCCCTGGACGAAACTTGAGGCCATTCCCTCTCGTCCTGTTGTTCTTAACATGGGAGAAGAGACCGACCGCCACCTCCCCACAACTTCCTTTCAGGTAGCTGTAGAGAGTGATAAAGTCCCTCCTGAGCCTCCCCTTCTCCAGACTAAACATTGCCAGTTCCCTCAGCCGCTCCTCTTCAGGCTCAGCGATATAGAGTATGAGGTCTGCCAGGAGGTTTGGCCCTTGCTTCTTCATCCATCATTGCCTCTGCTGTGAAGACCAGCCCATGGCTTGGCATGCTTGGCTCTTATATTTTTAGCAGACTGAGAGTGTCTTCCCTAAATGCCCCTGGGAGAGGGGGGAAGTGGTGGTGAGGAGAAGCCTCAAAGCCTGCTGACTTTTGTGGAGGTCTGCACTGGCTGCTGCAAGCACCTCTGAGGACATCTGGACCACGTGTCTCTTGTCTTTTTGCAGGCAATGTGCCCTGGCTGCCTTGAGGGATGTCAAGCTGTACCTGACAGAGGAGGCTGGCCAGATTGCGGTAAGCTCGGAGACGTTCTCACAGAGTTTGGCAGCAGTCCTGGTCCCAAAGTGTTGTGCGCGGTGTAGTTCACTCTGCAGTCCCTTCTCTGAGGAGGAGCTCAGTGGGGACACCTGCACTCCTGGTGCTAATCAAAATCTTTGCTTTTAAAGGTTTTTGATGCCACCAATACCACACGGGAGAGGAGAGGGATGATCCTCAACTTTGCCAAAGAAAACGGGTTCAAGGTCGGTACCGTCGGGCTGCTGCCTGTGTTGCACTGTTGGTTGGCATATCTTCACTAACGTGTTGTCCTCACAATGCTGCTGCGTAGGGGAGAGCTCACTGCTGGGTGTGATTAAGAACGTGAAACTCTTCCCTCATAGTCAGTACCAAGCCCTGCAGAAGGGAAGGATGGGAGTGGGCAGAAGGAGAGCTCTCTGGTCAGGCAGGGGGGCGGTTGGCTTTGAGCAAGGAGCTGGTTGAATGTTACAAACCTTATTGCTGGCCTTCAGCTGAGCTTTGCTTCGCTTCGCAGGTGTTCTTCATTGAATCTGTCTGCAACGATCCCACAGTAGTTGCCACCAATATTATGGTAAGCGTGGAAGTGTCTTGCTTTTGTTTTCCCTTGTCAAGGATTTCCCACCCACGCCCAGCTGGTTTCTTATCTGAACACCTTGCCAGCGTTGGTTGAGGATTAGGAGGTTTTTAGCTTTTTATGATCTGTTTGTCCTGGGATGAGAAGGAGCTTTTGTCTTTCAGGACCCAGGGCCAGCTGGAAGTAATGAAAATAAAAGTCGTTGTAGCCTTTCCTCAGTTCCCTTCCATGGTCTCTGCCTTTCTGTTGACATCTAACTTGATAACAAGAAGAGAGATGTATTCAGGATGCTTTGGTGAACCTCCCCCTCACTCCCCAAGCAGAGTCTCACTTTTTGGAAGTGATGGATGTGGTTAGGGCTTTAAATCCCATCAGAGAACACTCAGACTTGGTGTCTTCAGCCACATGCAGCCTCTCTATTGGGGTCTGTTTTTAGTAGAAGAGCAGCTGAGCTTAGAGGTTTCTTGCCACTGGTTGAAGTCTTGGCTGGGAGAGCAGCATAAAATATTGTTCCTGGCTCCTTTGGAAGCTGCTGGATCTTTGAATTCCCACCAGCAGAAGAACTCCTTTGCCCCTTAGGCAGGTAGATATTAATTGGTCTACCTAGGTATGATTAACTTGGATGGAAGTGTCCTTTCCTTCACTGGGCTCTGCTCCAGCCTTACCCCCAGTTGTACATCCGAACTTTGCGAGCCGTTTTTATGGTGTCTGGGAACGCATCCCAGGATACTCAAAGCCTGTGAGAAGGGTTTTGTTCTGTCCCTGGGTTGGGCTCCACAAAGTGGACTGGAGTCGGTGGCTTTTACTCCTGCAGGAAGCTGATGTCCCATGGCCAGTGACCAGCTCTGTGGGAGGTTGCACACAGCCCTTTCCATGATGCTAATAAAACACTCAGTTGCTCCATTTTTTTTTTTTTCCTCCAACACCCTGAAGCTGGATTTTTTTGGAGGATTTAATCCCTTTCTTTGGAAAGGAATGCTTGAAGAGGGACAAAATTAACTACTAGCTGAGCAAAGGTTTTTGCTCCACAGGACGCTGCAGATTAATGGTGCCCTTAGAGCTGGCATGAGCGTGGAAAATCTGCTGCGGGCCTGGGGTGCTGCCACACGTGTCACTTGGTTGTGTTATCCTGTTGGTTTCAGGATTGCTGGTGAAGTTACTAATGCGCAATGCTGCTGCTCAAACCCAAATCTTCCGCAAAAATAGCTTGTTAGAGTAGTTCAGGCAGAACTTAGTCCAGGAGGGCTCTGGATATTCACTTTGCCCATTTCTAGCATCTTTCAGCCCAGTAGCTTGTAGCAAATAATGCACAGAAAGGGGTTGAATGTTGTTACTCTGCTCCTTCAGGTGGTGGACAGCAAGGTTGACCTCTGCCTCTTGAGAGCTTTATTCACTCAGAAGGCCAGGACAAGCATCTTGCCTAAGCTTTTGAGCTTTCCATCCTCACCTTGAATTGTTTAAACCTGATGCTTTTCTTTAGCCATAAAAAAAGCTCAGTTTTCCCCGTGTTGGGTAGTGAGGTGCAGCCCCAGCTCTTGGGAGAACACGAGCGAACTGATGCATCTGCACTGGTCATGCAATGGTTTATACCAGATTTTCTTGCCTTGTGCTTAGTTTTGACTCTAGTTTGCTTCTTTTCTATTTTCTCATGAGTGATGGCTGTGAAGTGGCTCAGCCAATAGTAGGTTCTTAGTGGGACTCTGAAGTTTGAGATGAGGGTGGTCTGGCCTGGAAAGCTTCCTAACCTCTCCTCTCTCCTTGCGGTGTGTTTTTTCTCCTGTCACAGGAAGTAAAATTGTCCAGCCCTGATTACCGGGACTGTAATTCGACCGATGCCATGGAGGACTTCATGAAGAGGATCAATTGTTACCAGGCCAGCTACCAGCCGCTTGACCCTGATGACTATGACCGGTAAGAGACGTCGCTGACTTCTGAACTGGCTTGAATGCCTTTCTTCTCCCAGGAGAGGAGTGATGGAGCTGTATTTCACCTTGTCTTCAAATACCTGACCGTGCTGGAATAATGTATGGCCAAGCCTCAGTGTGAACTCAGCGTCTTCCTTGAAAATGCTGGTTTTCCCCAGGCCTGTGACAGGGAGCTGGGCACTGAGACCTTCCCAGGCTCTTCTGGACTCACATGTTAATTCTGCAGGTCTAAATACAAAGGTTTTGGAAAAGCAGTTCGGTTTGAGTGTTTCCGAGATGATTTTGTCACTTCAGGGACTGCCTGAACAGGCGGAAACCACAAGGTTGAGCAAGCCCTGTGGTTTCCACCTAGTTGTGTGCCCTGGGAAGACCTTTGCTGTCCTGTACAACTGTGCAAGCACCTCCCAGCCTTTCCACTGCTCACAAATACGTCTGTGTGCCCCGTGCTGATTATCCCAGTCCTGCTGAGCCCTGTCCTGGGGAGGAACGTGCTCCCTGCTCGTCTTGTTTAATCCTCTTTC
>NW_010389549.1:8923-14415 GCF_000710305.1 Buceros rhinoceros silvestris
ATTATACTGGCGTTACTTAGCTCTCCATGAATTGCCGCTACCTGTTGGCTTCCTGTTGAAAATAGCTCTCAGGAAATCCTTTTAGCTGGGTGATTATGTTGACTGAGATACCTCACGAGGCTGTTTTTTCACAGATGGTGTTTCTTTCTGCTTCTTTCCCCACTGGCAATGCCCTCATCCTTGCTGTGCTTTTCGTAGGGAGCTTTCTCTCATCAAAGTCATCGATGTTGGCCGGCGCTTCCTGGTCAATAGGGTTCAGGATCACATCCAGAGCAGGATCGTTTACTACCTGATGAACATCCACGTCCAGCCCCGTACCATTTATCTCTGTCGGCACGGCGAGAGTGAGTTCAATCTCAAGGGGAAGATCGGAGGTGATTCAGGCCTCTCCAATAGGGGCAAAAAGGTGAGGGAGAAGGGAATAGTCCACTACGGCTCGTAGGAGTGATTTGGCTGCAGCAGATGCCATGCATGGGTTAATTTTATATTTAATGACAGCTGGGGAGCTCAGAGGATCCATCAGTAGGTCTGGTTAAATTTGGGTTCAGGCATGGCCTCAAAACAAGACTTTGCAGCCATTGACGTTGGAGGTGGGCTTGCATGTAGTTAGGGGTCAACAGAGGTTGCCTCTGCAGGAATCTCTAGGAGAGAAGGGTGTGAGTATCTTCATGGAATTGGTTCAGACCTTGCACAGGCAGGGTGGGACACAGAAGATCTGTCACCCTTTGGTAGGGATAACCAGCTCTGAGGGTGCTCTCGGGTTGCTGACTGCCCGATTCCTCCCAGACACAGTCAGGCGCACTTCAGGAAGGGTTAACGGCTATTTTGGCTTTTTGAAGTCCAGATGGAGTTGTTTGAGGTGTGAGTATTATCAGAGACTACAGGACACATGCATTTATCTCTCTGACAAATAAGCAGAGCTGTGGTTAAGGATGGCCAGGGATCTTCCACAGCATCGTGGGAGAGGCGGGTTTCTTGGGTGCTGATGTTGTTCCTTTATGACATTAAGTTGCCACTTCTCCTCTGCTGTTGTCCTGCTGCTGTTGTCTTTGTTCTCATACCCCTCATAGCTTTTGGGGATCAATGCACGTGAAAGCTACTCTTCACCTCAGAGCAGAAGGCTAATGTCTTCCTATGGAAGGCAAAAGAGGTCCTGGAGAAGGCAATTGTTATTGGGAATTAGGGAAGAAGTCTTGTCGAGAAGCTGTGGATCAGGAATCAACCTGATTTTTAATGTCCTGCAGTTTGCACTGGCGCTGAGCAAGTTTGTTGAGGAGCAGAACATGAAGGATCTCAAAGTCTGGACCAGCCAGCTAAAGAGCACAATCCAAACAGCAGAAGCTCTCCAGCTGCCTTACGAGCAGTGGAAGGCGCTCAATGAAATCGATGCTGTAAGTATCTTCCACTGCAGTAGGAACAGCTGGATCATGCTGGTTGGTGCTTGGCAGAGAGGGTGATAGTACCGGCCTTTTCACGTCCACCTAAATCCCGCTTTCTGTGGGGAGATTTTCCTTCTGTGGGAAAGGGTGGTACTTCAGCTGCAGTACTCAACAACTTGACTTCTGATCTTGGCTCTCCTCATGGAGATACTTCAAGATGTAGGCTTGAATGAGCAGATTAAAATGATTTTGGCTTGGAACTGCTCTGTGGCTGACCACTCAGAGGGTTGTAGACAATTGCTTTGGGGAAGGCTTTGCATGTTGGGCGTGCTGATGCTTTTTAACCATGGGCAGTAAACTCCTGGATGTCCTGTTCTGGCAGGGTGTGTGTGAAGAAATGACATATGAAGAAATCAGAGAGCAGCATCCAGAGGAATTTGCTTTACGTGATCAGGATAAATATTACTACCGCTATCCTTCTGGGGAGGTAGGTCTGCAAGGAGACCTTCAGAGATATGACTCAGTTTAAACTTGGCCTTGTTGTCTTAATGCTGTTCTCTACACTCGGAGCAGAGAAGAAAGAAGTGGTCCAAGAAACTAGAATCAAGCAGGATTAGGGCTCCCATTTACCTCCTGCATTGAGCTCTTGTGAAATGTGGTACTTGAAGAAATGTACCACGATTCGCGGTTCTGCTCAAGAAATGTATCACTTAATAACAGTCCCACTGACTTGATAGCAAACTAGTAGAAGGGGAGCTCTGGAGGTTTCTAGTCCAGTCTCTTATTACATCCACTTGAAGTGTTGTGCTGCCCCAATTTCCTTTTCATTTCCAAAGAAGTATCTTCTTCTTGGGTTGACGTTTATCTCTGTTCCCGGCATGGGGAACATGACCCGCTTTTGCGGTATGACACACTGAGGTGGGAACTGATATCAGTTCTAGGTCAGTTCTTAGGTTGCAAATTGGGCTTTTTATCCCCAAATTAAAAGGCACGTCCACAGACATTTGGGAAGAATCTTTGAAGACATCCTTATGACAGTGTGTCTACCAGGAGAATGTCTGGGGATGTCTGACATGGACTCTGGGTGTCAGGCTGCCTGTCATGGTTCTTTATGAAGTCCTTCAAAAGCTTGGAAATGCTCATGTTGCTTCAGACTTTTCAGAGCTTGGAAATCCTGTAGAAAATCAAATTTCAAGATGATAGACCCTATGCTCAACGTCCCTGTGCAGTAGTTACTTACCTTAATAAGCTCCCCAGGGCTGTAACTGCGATGTGAACGGCTTCTTTCTCCTCTGCTATCTTTTCTAGACTAGCTGGAAGATGAGGATTTGTTGAACTTTACTTGTTTTTAGCCATAATTATATTGGTTTAATTTAATTAGAGGCATGAAATCAATAGATGGACATAAGCATTGAGCGTTGTTTCTTGTGAGGTCCTTGTTTCTTCGATTCTATGCCATATCTCCCCTCCCTTCTACTGTTTCAGTCCTACCAAGATCTGGTGCAGCGCCTAGAGCCGGTCATCATGGAGCTGGAGAGGCAAGAGAACGTCCTTGTCATCTGTCACCAGGCTGTCATGCGCTGTCTCCTGGCATACTTCCTCGACAAGAGTGCAGGTGAGCTCGCTGTCCCTGGGAAGAGGATTGATCCTGCTGGAGGAGGGATGATAGACAAAGCTCTGAGGAGATGAGATGAGTTCAGGCCTGGAGCATACATGTCTTTGGTGCGGGCTGACCTTAGCTGTTGAAGACGTTGTCCGAGCCTGCTTTTGGAGAGAGCATGGGATAACCCTCCCGCTTTGCTTTCTCTGCAGATGAAATGCCCTACCTGAAATGTCCCCTTCACACAGTGTTGAAGCTGACCCCGGTTGCCTATGGTAAGCGGGGTCTTTCTACTAAACATGCCCAAGGGTTTGACTGGTACCTCCTCCTGAATCCAAGCTGCCTCTGGGAGGAGAGCAGGGGCCTGGGGTGGAGCACTTTGTAGTGTCCTGTGCCTGTCGGGTTTGCTGATGGTCTCTCTGTCTCCTTGTGCTCCCTTCTGCAGGCTGCCGGGTGGAGTCCATCTCGCTGAACATTGAAGCTGTGAACACCCACAGGGAACGGCCAGAGGTGAGTGTTGCTTTTCCTCAGAGCCATCCCTTGGTATCCCCCTCCTTTCCCCTGGGGTCAGCCAGCAGCGAGGACACCCGGGGTGGGCATGGGGAGATTGCTCAGCTGAATGCTCGGAAGTGCTGCTGGAGAACTGGAGCATCAGATGGGTTCTTGCTCTGCAAAGATGTGGCTGATTGAGGGTTTTCAAAGGGAAAAGGACTGTTGCATGTACCTACTTCCCCGTGTGTTTGCCCAGACTACAGCTGCCCCAGGGAAGGCTGCTCCCTGGTCTTTGACTTTTGCCTGTGCAGTCATCCCCTTGCCTGAGTGGGGATTGGAGCCACGGATGGAGAAGATGACTTCTCCCAGGTTTCCGAGCTGGTTGGCAAAGCCTGGGCTCAATGTCTTGCCAAGCATCTCCTGCCTTTGTGCGTTTTTTCCTGGCATGCCCACGTCTCCGTGGGGCTACCAGAGTGCTGCTCTGTAGGGTGTAGGAGGAGGGGTGCTGCGGCGACCCCTCGTGTGGAGGAAAAATCTGGGAAGGGCAGGTCCATCTGCCGTGTGCTCCATGGGGAGCTCAGAGGCCAAAGCAGGGGGATGCCAGCTCAGCATCAGGGCTGGGCAGCCACCCAAGTGGGACTTCAGGGACCCTGGGAGTACCCATGTCCCAGCCACTGGGCTCTTTCCACCTTGCACTTAGTGCTGATGGAGGCCGACTGAACGTTGGGCAGTTGGAGCTGCTCCGTTCTGGCCAACATCTCCTTTCCTTCGCTTCCTGAAGGTGTCATTTGAGCCACCTCTCCCTCCCCACGGCCATAGCGGAGGAAGCCAGTCCTGCCCTTCCCCCCACTGTGGAGGCCATCAGTGGCCTCCACCACCCTCGCTGGGGATGGCAGGAGGTCTGCGAGCTGCGGGTAGGACGGAGTGAGACCCACGCAATGTGGTTGGGTCCCTCCGTGGCTGTGATGGGTGCTGCCTCTCCATCCCACCTCGCTTGACTCGGAGCTTGACGCGGTGCTGACCCTTGCTGGCTGCTCTGCTCCCGCTTCCCAAATCTTATCAGTCCGGGCTGGCTCGTCTTCCCTCTTCTTGCTTTCATACCTCTCCCTGGGTCGGAGGGACCAGCTTCGAGGAGGAGATCAATGGGCATTTCTCTGTCATGCAAAGCCATGGCTTTTGGTCACTGTTATGGCTTTTTAGCAATCGATATGTGGTTTTTTGTGAGCAAATGCTCAGGTGAGGAGAGTCTGTCTTGTTTCTGAGTGCAGGGACTTTAATGTTTTTTTTTTTTTTTTTTTTCCCTCCCCTCTTTGGGAAATACTGCTGCATTCTTGCACCTTTGAGGAGAGTCTGTCTTGTTTCTGAGTGCAGGGACTTTAATGTTTTTTTTTTTTTTTTTTTTCCCTCCCCTTCTTGGGAAATCATGCTGCATTCTTGACCATTTTGCATCAGGGTTTTTTTTTTTGGTGTCCAGAGCCTTTCAATGCATCCTTTGCACGTTGACAGCGATTGTGGGGGAGAGCAGAGGCTGCTTTAAGAAAAGAAACCAGAACAACCTGCTTCTTTTTTTTTCCTTTATAACTGTCGCCTTCTCTATTTTATTTTTTTGTTTACTTTTTTTCCTTTGTCTCACTTTAATTTAGGAAGCAAAGAAGGGACCTAACCCGCTCATGAGACGTAATAGCGTTACCCCTCTAGCAAGCCCAGAGCCCACCAAAAAACCTCGCATCAACAGCTTTGAGGAGCATGTGGCCGTTTCTTCCGCCCTGCCAGGCTGTGTTCCTCAGGAAGTGCCCACGCAGCTGCCGGGACAAGTTAGTTGAACTCTTTTTTGTTGTTGTTGTTCTTGTTGTTTTATTGTTTGTTGTCCTCCTGTCGCTTCTGAAGCTGGGGAACTTCTTGCACTTACCGTAACCTGTGCTGCTGTCTCTGAGATGCATCTTTCTCCCACGGCCGCTGTCCCTCCCTGCCTTGGGCTGGTTTCAGGAGCAGCCAGCAAAGGGTCATTGTTGAGCCTCTCT
>NW_010389549.1:14573-20363 GCF_000710305.1 Buceros rhinoceros silvestris
GAGCTTCGTAACCTCCCCCCAGAGCTCTAGGCTGCTTTATTTTGGTGCCTGCCCCATCTGGCATCATGGTGTCAACCTCCTGAGGAGCCGCATCTCTAGAGCAGGCAGGACCAAAGGGCTCTTGCCTTCCCCCTGGATATGCTTGGCTCTGGTGTAGACCTAGATATTGCAGAAAAGCCAATGTTCTTGTGCTTCCTTGGAGAAGGAGCTGCCAAGACCCATCTTTGGCTGGAGAGGTCTCCTCCTTCCTCGAGCAATAGGCAAAATTGACCAAAAATGAGTAGAAGCCTCTTGGCATGGTGAACCCAGTTGCCTTCTGCAGCCCTGGGCGAAACCCTGTGGGTAGCTGCCATGATGCTCATGTGTTCTCTCCTCTTTCATCTGCCCATGAAGGGATGTAGAAAGAGAGATCTTGCGTGCTGCACACTTCTCCAGGAACAAAACCTGCCTCCCTCTGCTCATTAAGGAGCTGGGCTGGTACTGGAGAAGCACCATTGATATACTGGAGCCCTTTCACTACGCTGCCCTTCCCACCAGCTGCCCGTTGGATCTCACTGTCTTGCCCAGCCCCTCTTTGCATTGTCTGTGTTGTCTGGTGTCCTCTTGCCCCTCCTTGGCTGGGTCCCAGCAGGTTAGGAAGGATGCCGTGCTCCTCCAGCTGCTCTGCTTGGTGGCTGCTTCGCATGAGCCTTCCCACCCCAGCAAGCACCAAGTGGGACATCTTGGTCTCTCTCTTGGCTTTCGGGGCTTCGCTTGGGCTGATCTTGCAGCATTACCCCCCTTTGCCGGCTTCGGGTTTGGAAGCTCTCGCTGTTCGGGTGCCCCTCGCTGCTGTCCAGTGTCCTCTGCCCAGTCTCACGCGGCGTTACTGACACCTCTCTCCGTTCTCTCTGTCTCTCTGCAGCCTTTACTAGGGAAGGCATGCCTGTAAGTACCTTCTGCGTCTTATCCCCCTTCCACCCCCTTTCCATGTCTCTTCCCATCTCACCAGTTGCTCTATTGTTGCTGTGAAACCCGTCCGGGGCGTGGACTCCTTGGAGTTAATATTTCTCTGGGTGGGGGGGATTTGCATATGTCTTAGAAAGGTAAAGAGGACCTGAATTGAGAGATGAAGCTACTTATCACTCATCCTCTACTGATGTCTGAGTTCTCTGCTCCTCCTTGGACAGTCACGGGATGGGATTTGCTGTTGGGTTTTCCTGGAGTTCCCTGTGATTGCACGTTGTACTGTAGGTGACAGACCCAGCTGGTCTGTCCTTCCCGAGGGCTCCGAGTTGTGTCTATGAGTGATGGCACCAGAGAGAGATCTGAGAAGGTTCTAACCTCAGCTCCCAACAGGGTTTTATTGCCTGCATGGGAACAGGAGTGCTGGAGCTGGACTGATATCTGGGTCCTCAACCCAGTTCCACAAACCTGGGTTCTGGAAACAGTCTGCCTAGATGTCTGAGGCTGAGGAGATGCAAGGATCTCCTCTACCTCCACTAAGAAAGCAAGATGCTTTGAACATTTGAAGCACTAATTAAGAATAATCAAGGCTTGGATAGTTTGGCTCAGTGCTGTTTCCTTGTGGGTGAGATCAGCTTCTGGATAAATTTGAAGCCTTTGGACTTAGTTCGTGCTACATCATTGAGTTGAGAGAAGAGCTGTCAAGCTGTGCTCAACTGTCTTCTGAAAGACCAGGGCAGCTTTGAGGCTGAGCTGAGGCTGGGGTAGTGCCCAGGGGTCTTTACCCTCTATAGACAAGTTGGAATCAGCCTGTGTGCATCGCTGTCCCGGTTGGTTTTGAGGGCTGAAGAGGAAGAGGTTTGCTATAAAATGGCCAGGCCAGACCTCAGCCCTGCTCGCAGCTGGTGAACCTTGGGTTTCTTCTCCTTTTAGAGTAAACGCTTTCGACAAGAGGGAAGTTAGGAAGGTCAGGCTTGGCTTTGCTGGCCAAGATGGTCACACTCATTCTCCTGGGTGAATGTAGGGGTTGACTTGCTCAGCATGGCCTGCATGCCTGTGCTCCTTCCTTTGCTGCTCACGGGCACAAAAGCCCCCGATGAAGTGCCTGGTCTTCCTGGATGCTTTGAAAGCATTTTTGTCCATCCCTCAGTCCTCATTTTTTGCCATCTGTGTTGTAATAAAAATCACTGCATGCCTCGGTGCTGGCCGGAACACTGAGAGCACGCTCCAATGTTGCGTTTGGGAGATGGCTGCATCAGATTTGGTTAGACCAGGAGGTCTGCTGGAGCAGGCAGTGATGGTTGCCCGTTGCAGCTGTAGGCTGGCAGCAGCGAGTTTAGAATCTCCAGCTGCTTGAGCCTGTCCCACCTGCCACTGTGGGACTGAAAGCCTGTTTTTGACGGAGCCATGAAGTCCCCCCAAACCAAAGGCCTGGTGGCACTCGCACTGCTGTTGCCTCTCTTGGAGGCTGTTGTCTCCTCTGCACGTCTGGTCCCTCACTGGGTCCCGTCACAACCTGTATGGCGTCAGGGGAGGTGGAAGGTACCTCCTTGCCAATTCGCACCCTGGGACTTGGTTGGCAGTGGGCACTTCGCAGCATCAGCCCTCACTATTGGGGTCTTGACCCCCATCCAGGAGGACCTGGAGAAGTTGGGGACATGGCTGTGTACCTCAGAGTCCTCCTGGCTGTGGGGTCAAGCTGGTTTGGGGTCGTGGGTCTACCTGGCGTGATGATTTTCTGTTCCTTTTGCTTGGTTTTGATCCAAAGTGCACTTATTAACAAACCTGATCCCCTCCCTTCTTCTCCCCTTCACTTTTCATGCTTAAAGACGACCTGTTTGTCACTTTCTCAAAGTTTTCTCTTTGCTAATATTTCCAAGGTAAACGGCTGTGGTGCATGTGCCTTTTCCTAACCCTCCTCCTGTCTCCTTAGATAACAGGGAGAACAGCTCAGCCCGCTCTGCCTCTGCCACCAGGGATTCCTGGTGCTTGTAAGAGGCAGTTTAGGTAGTAAGAGCAAAACAATGAAAAGAAAAAAGGTCGAGAAACCTCCTAGTCCTTTTTTCCCCCTCTGTTCCATGTAGTTTTGTGGATTAGGAAATGTCCTTGTTGTGATCATCTCCCTTGGGTTTCTCCTCTAGCAGATGTTCTCCTCCAGCCACTGCCCTCGGGGCTGGTCCTGCTTGTGTTTAGCTGGTTGTCTCTGGTTTGTGGTCCTCACCGCATGCTGGTGGGTGCCTCTTGTTGCCACCCTGCATGAGGGCTGTGCCCGAAGCAGCTCTAGGGCCCGTGAAACCTCATGGGGTGTCATCAGGGGAGCGGGTGCTCCTGCCGTACTGCTGTAGGTGGCTGGTGCCCATGCTGGCTCCTTGGCGAGGCTGGTGGGAGCTGCACCTTCTTGTCAGTACCAAGGATGCACAACAGTGACCTCCTTGGTGGTTAGGGGGGAACACTGTCCACCCTCAAGGGGAACAAGAGAGAGATGTTTAAATTGGCTCCTTGAATACGAACACAGTGGTCCCCTGTCACCTTGCTGTGCATGGGCCAAAGAGCAGCTTCATAAGAGCAGACCAGGTGGTGGGGGGGAGGTTGCCTTGGTTTTAGCTCAGTTTTTAGGGTTACCTCTGCCAAATTCCCACCCTGTAGTTAACGCCAGGTGATGTTTGAGGGGAGGGGTGTGGGTAGCAAGTCCCCTCCCACTTCTCTCCTTGGTGGACAGTGTCCTCTCCTTTGTGGTGGACGCTTTCGTAGTGACCTGTGCTGTGGCTTTCTGTTACTCCTCTCCGTCCCTTTGTTGATGTACACGTAGAAGATGCTGCTGGGGTGGGGTCTGACCCAACTCCGGTCCTTCCCTTCTCATTGCAGAACATGAACAACTCACAGAAGCCGTCGTGACTCTGTTGGCGCTGTCGCGAGGCCACCGGTGACGCCACCGCGACGCCAGCTTCCCATCCCATCGCCATTTCCGAAGCTTGCTTGTAAACCGGTTTCCTCCGTCTGCGGCGAGGTCGACCCTCGGCTGTGTCTACCTACACCCGTTCATCTGCAAACTGCTCGCTGAAGTGGGGAGAGATGGGGGAGAGCAGAGGAGGAGCTGAGCTCCCCAGGGTCACCACCAGCTCTTTAGGCTGCAGCATTTGCTCTCCTCTCCGGCGTCCTGTTAGATCGTAGCAAGCTGTAAAGTGCTTCTAGCGCACAGGAGTTTAATTTTCCTCTGTAAGCGGTTTTGATCTCCTTTTGTATAGATGATTGGTACCCACCCGTCTGCGGGTGGGCTGTATATATGTGGATGGTGTGGGGGGTTAGCAGAGAGATGGGGGGGAAGGTGGGTGGGGAGCGAAGGGGTTTTCCTTTTTTTTTTTTATTATTATTAATTATTTTTCAAGAAAGCCCCTAACACGCTGTGCTCAAGTCCTTTACCCATGCTACAGCCTGTCACACACGCACAGCCCGGCTCACCCAGGCCCGCGAGCACCAGGAAGGCAGTTGTGTCAAGTCCTTGCTGGGTTTAACCAAAAGGAAAAAAAAACAAACCTCAAATTTTTCTTTTTCCTTCTTTTATTGACTCAATACACCTTAAAGGGGTTTGCAGAAAATATCGATCTGCTTCTAAAACCAGTCACGAGCTGCCTGTAGCATAGGGAGAGCCACGCTGGTGGTGGCTTGGGTGATGCTTTCATCCTGGGGAGCACCCAGGGATGCTCTGAGTTCAGGCGTGTGTTGATTTGGGGGGAGATTGAGCGCCGGTTTGGGTGCTGTGCTGGTACTTTGTCTCCCCTTTCCTCTGTCCTGGAGGAAAGTGGAGATTTGGGGGGGAGGTTGGGTTGAATTCCCCGCATCATTGTGGGGGGACAGGCTGAGCTAGATGCATTTTGCAGCCACACAGGTCTCGTGGAGGTGGCCAGAGGTCTGGCCGGGATGCAGGAGTCCCTGATTGGCTGCAAAAAGCTGCAAGAAAGGACGGTTTTGTCTGTGTTCTCTTTCTTTAATTTAATATCTATCCATGCACACATATGAGTGCGTGTATATGTGTATACTTAGAAACCGCTTGGTTTTTGCACTTTATTTGTGGCAGGAGCATAATAACTATATTGTTTTCCAAGTCGTGCCCCTAACAGGGGAAGCCTGAATACAGGCAACTTTATTTTTTTTATTTGCATGCTGGAAAGCTGGGACTACAAAAAAAAATTGTAGTTACAGCGTTCGAGGTGTGTGTGTGTGCGTGTGTGTGGTGGGGGAAAACGGGGCGAGGTCCTGACTTAGGCTTCATCAGCCAACTCCCAGTGGTTTGATACACGAGATCCCTTCTTGGCAGCCTCCCCCGGGCTGCGAGACAGCGGGTCAAAATGGCAATTAATCACTACTGCTGTGTGCAAAACTGTGGATTCTGATGTGTTAATTTTTTTTTTTTAGGGTTTTGGGTTGCGTGGTGTTTTGTTTTTTAATTTTTTTTTTTTCCTAATCCCCTGTGCAGCATCTTCTCCATCCCCATCTCATGCTTTTTGGCTGTGTGGCTGAGGTGAAGGCAGCCAAGCCCTGCTGCAGCGCTGGGCTGAGGGATTGGAGATGGGCAAGCCTTTGCTTTCCCATCCTTCCCATGGCTTTCCCCAACCCCCTGGGCAGGAAACAACATCCCTACAGGTGGGAGCAGAGAGATTTGAGGAGAAATGATGAGCATGCTTTTCCCAAGAAAGGCTGGACCGGATGACCCTAGCAGTCCCTTCCAACCTGGGATTCTCTGATTTATTTTCTTTTTTTCGTGTGTCTGTTTTTTTGGGGGGGCTTGGTCTGTTCTTCCTTTGGGAAAAGGCGACCCACAGTGCCTAGTGCTTCAACCTCGTGCAG
>NW_010389549.1:20576-20954 GCF_000710305.1 Buceros rhinoceros silvestris
GTGAGCTTGTGCACATGTGTATTATAGTCCTGTACAGATGAAACCAAGAACACTTTTTTCCCCTCTTTTTTTTTTTTAATAACCACACGAAAAGCAGACTGCTCCCTGTGTGCGCCGTTGACATCTGCCCTTTCGGTTTCTCTGACTTGGAGAAAAACGAGTGTGGTGGGAAGGAGTCACGTGTCTTTTCAGCCCACTGCCTCGGGAGCTTTATCACGACAGCCCCCGGCCTCGGGAGCTTTATCACGCTCCTCCTGCTACAAAAAGATAAGCCGAAAACACGGTGTCTGGCTGCCCCCGATCAATCCTGTACACACGTAACTCTGTTTTGACGTCATTTTGTGCGTGTGTATGTCTGTGTGTATATATATATATATA
>NW_010389550.1:0-1879 GCF_000710305.1 Buceros rhinoceros silvestris
AGCTTTAAATTACTTCGTAAGTAAACATCGGCGGAGCTTTCTCTGCTGCCGGCTGGAATTCTGCTGGCCGCTTTGTCAGGATCTTATCAGGGGGATGTTTTGCAGCCTGCGGCGATTTATTGCCCCTGTATGTTTTCGTAAGGGGGCCCTGGGAAGATAAAACAACTAGACTTCTTTTGCTGCCGCTGAGGGCGTGTCGATTTAAGCTGTACCCTCGTGGGGGGGTTTGAGGGGGATTCTTAGCTGCAGCCTGGGTCTCTGAGTGATAGCCTGTGACGATTTATTGCCCCTGTATGTTTTCGCAAGGGGGCCCTGGGAAGATAGAATAACTAGGACTTCATTTGCTGCTGCTGAGGGCGTGTCGATTTAAGCTGTACCCTCACGGGGGGGGTTGAGGGGGAATTCTTAGCTGCAGTCTGTGTCTCTGAGTGATTTTTAAGGTCTCTAAAAGCAATCTCCAGGCAGCTGTAAGTTTTGCAGCATTAGCTTTCGGCTTGTAAGCAGTACACTTTAATCCTATGCGTACGGGGTCCTGCCCCTTTTGCTATTGCCTTTGAAGATTTAAAAAACAACTTTCTCTCCCGTCGATTTGGCAGATTCCGTGACCGCAAATCAAACAACACGAAACAACGAAGAAAACACAAATTCCCAGGACGTCCCCCCTGCCTTACTCAGAGGCAGCCGCGGTCACCCTTCAGCCTTCCCAAACACTGAAATTCGATCCTTACCAGATCAGCCGGGCACTCTCACCTCTCCCGTAGTCAATCAGTCCCACGGAGGAATCGGAGACCCGCACGAGCCCCCAGAAATGTCGCAACACGAAACAGAGCTCTGGGCTGAAGCAGGGACGAATCGCTCGAACGCCAATGTGGTGTGTAGCGAGACCCGTTTATTGTTTACAATACATCCCAATTTATAGACTCTTGTCCGCTAGACTAACTACATGGTGATTGGATAGTGTCTCTGTCACACAGACAGCACACATCTCTTAAAGCACTATAATTGGATAAAAGGGGTCAGATCCCACGTGGTGGGTATTTTGGTTAGAGTTAACAAACAAGGCCAGTAGAGATAGCATTTCCCACACGATAACACTGCAGCTGGGTTCGGCTACTAAGTTTCCCAGAGAGAGAGTAGCATATTTTCATAGTTCCAATTTCTGCTAGAAAAATACACCAACACATAAGTGCCTTCTTAGATGGTACTTGGAAACCAGGTTGCACATATACATTGCATCAAGTCAACACTTTCTTGGTGAATTGACAGATGCGCTAAAACAGCGTGTCTTACAACAGCTTGTCATTCAGTGGGTTGGCAATCCAACTGCAGGGGAAACCAATGTGTTGCAGGAAAACAGCTCACAGGGAGGTTACAGTTAACCTCTCCCCTTACTTTATCGTATCCTCTTTTTATTTACTGCTGCTTATACCCTGCAATGGCTCGAACAAACAAGGCCAGTAGAGATAGCATTTCCCACACGATAACACTGCAGCTGGGTTTCGACTGCTAAGTTTCCCAGAGAAAGTAGCATATTTTCATAGTTCTAATTTCTGCTAGAAAAATACACCAATATCACCAAAGCAGAGCTTTGGACCACGTGGAACCCGATGCGCGTTTGGAGAGCGGCTCCTAGAAAACTGGCTAAGGCTGAGTCGGGAGCATCGTCCAGGAGCCCTCACCGGGCCCGTGCATCAGAGGTCTTTCGCCCAGCTTTTGTGACACGTCCATTAAAACAGCAGCAGCTGGGGCTGCTCGCAGCTGCTGGAGGATCCCTGAGCTACGCTGCTGCGTTCAGAGTGTGTACCCCGAACACTGCGGAGCACAGCCCTCTCCCCACAGGTCTGCCGCCACCCCCAGCACTGGAACCCGAAACCATGGC
>NW_010389550.1:1977-2356 GCF_000710305.1 Buceros rhinoceros silvestris
CACAGCCCTCTCCCCACGGGTCTGCCGCCACCCCCAGCACTGGCACCCGAAACCCTGGCGGTGCAGGGACCGGATGTCACGCTGGGGCAGCAGTTCAGTCCCGCTCTGGTGGGGCTCAGTCCCGGGCTTCTCCACTGAGGACACTGCGGTGACGGAGGTTCTGCTCAGGCCATTCGGGGTTTTTTCCCCCCCTCTCTCTGCTTGGATCCGGGGGCTCACTGTGCCGGAGGAACCCGCGTCCCCAGAGGACTGTGACCCGCTGCCAGCGGCGGCTCTCTGTGAACACCGGCTGCCCATCCTGACACCGAGCTGGGGGTGTGACGAGCCCCCCGACCCCACATGGCCGATTCCGAACCAGCCACCTGCTCGCTGACAAGGG
>NW_010389551.1:0-225 GCF_000710305.1 Buceros rhinoceros silvestris
AGAGGGGCAGCGAGAGGACACGGGGACAGGCGAGGGGACACGGGGATGGGGACCGAGAAACGGGCAAGGGGAGGCGGGGACAGCAGGGATGGGGACAGAGAGATGGGTGAGGGGACGCGGGGACAGCGGGGGGACACGAGGATGGGGACAGAGAGACGGGTGAGGGGACATGGGGACAGCAGGGGGACGCGGGGACAGAGGGGGATGCAGGGACCGAGGGGGGGT
>NW_010389552.1:0-346 GCF_000710305.1 Buceros rhinoceros silvestris
GCTACCATGGTGACCCACAGTGGAGGAACAATGCGTGATGACACGCCAGAGAATAACGGGACAGGGACAGGCGCACCTGGGGGCGACAAAGGAACAGGGGGGACATGGGGGACATGTGTCCCTATGGCATGTCCCTGTGGTGGGTGACATTTCCCCAAGTGTGTCCCCATAGTGGGTGACATGCCCGCATGTGTCCCATCCCTGTGAGTGTCCGCAAGGTGGGTCTCAGCTACCTGTGTAGTGTGACATCACCCCATCTGTGTCCCCAGGGTGGGTGGCACGTCCCTATGTGTGTCCCACTGTTGGGGGGCGAGTCTCCTTAGGGGGTCACACATCCACAGTGGTT
>NW_010389552.1:409-635 GCF_000710305.1 Buceros rhinoceros silvestris
TGGCCCCAGGGTGGGTGGCACGTCCCTATGTGTGTCCCACTGTTGGGGGGCGAGTCTCCTTAGGGGGTCACACATCCACAATGGTTTGAGATGTCCCTGTTCTGGGCAACTTCTGCCCAAGGCCTTTCCCCATGTGTGTCACCATGGGGGTTGGCATGTCCCCACATGTGGCCCCATTTGCCAACGACCATTCCCCAGCGATCGAGACTGGAATCAGCTTGTACTG
>NW_010389553.1:0-221 GCF_000710305.1 Buceros rhinoceros silvestris
CCTTGGCACGGCCAGCGCTGCGCAGCCAGCAGAGCCGCGGGGGTCCCGCACGCCCTCGCCATCCCTTTCACTGCCCATCCCAGAGCAAGAAATCATTGAATCGACACTGAATCATTTCTCTCTCCCCCAGAAATCCTGTAATGGACCAGAGGGTGCCGTCAGAGGACCAAAAAGTGCAGGTTCCCGCAGTTTGGCAGGTCGAGCGACACGTGTTCAACGCT
>NW_010389553.1:973-1210 GCF_000710305.1 Buceros rhinoceros silvestris
GACAGAAAAGGCAGCGCTGACACCTCACAAAGCTTTACGATCCGAGAGGGCAGGAACCCAGCATGGCGCATTCCCGCTCCGGCGCACGCCGCGCTGCAGAACGACAGGTTGGCACTCGATGTCGCTCGGGGCCGCGGGGAGGGTCGGCAGCCGTCGCCAGAGACCTGGGCTCTGACAAGTCCCACGTGCTCTGAGGAGCAGCTCAGATGGTCAGCGAAACCCCCTGGTGGAAGAGCG
>NW_010389554.1:0-382 GCF_000710305.1 Buceros rhinoceros silvestris
GCCCCGCTCTCTTCTCCGTGGGGATGAGAAGCGGCACCGGGGGCACCCCCCGGCCTTGCCAAGGGATCTGGACACTGCCGTGGCAGACCATCGTGGTGGGTGCCGGGTGGGAACGTAACCCCTCAGCTGTGTGAAGAGACACCGTCCGCTCCTTGGCGCTGGAGCATCCACCACTTTCCCGCTGCAAACGCCGGGGCTGCGCTGGGGCCTCGGGACGCCGATGGGCTGCGGGAACCAGCTGGTCTCTAGAAACAGGGTCTTTATTTCCTTGCTCAGAAAAATAGATTCATTTCAAAATTGACCAAAATAGTAAAAGAGTTTAAAAAGAGGGAATGTTGGAAGTAGAGGCTGGGATGTGGCTGGGAGCGGGGGGTGTACACGA
>NW_010389554.1:520-1126 GCF_000710305.1 Buceros rhinoceros silvestris
GATGGGGCTGGGCGATGTCCCACTCAGTAGCTCTCCTCCTCCTCGCGGTAGTAGTGGTAGCCAGGGGGGTCCCCGCTCTGGTCGAAGGTGGCGTTGGCCACCTCACCCTGGCTGCCCTGCGGGCAGTACTTGGGGTCGTAGATCTGGCGGCCGAGGCCGAAGACCTGGCCGCTCTGGTTGGCGCCCTGGTTGGAGCCCATCTGCAGCGACATGGAGGAGTTGTCGCACTTCTCTGTCCCCGTCTTGGCATCGTAGATGTGTCTCCTGGTGCCGGGAGCCGTCATGCCTACCTGGGAGGACAGGAAGGAGCAGGGTCAGCCATGGTGCCCCCCACTGTCCCTGCCCACCGTGGCCACGGGGCTCACCTGGCTGGCACACTTGTTGGTGCCCATCTGGAGGCTGATGGTGGAGTGGTCCATGGGCGGCAGGATCTGGTTCTTGGGGTCGTAGAGGTGCCTCCTGGTGCCGTAGGCCGTCATGCCGGACTGGCTGGCACACTTGTTCGTGCCCATCTGGCAAGGGGGTCTGGTGAGAACCGAGTGATGCCCCACATGTGCCCCCACATCCAGCGCTCCCCAACCCAGCCCAGGGGCAGCCTCTCCAGCC
>NW_010389555.1:0-6173 GCF_000710305.1 Buceros rhinoceros silvestris
GCTCCACGGGCCCCTGAGCCAACCCGTCTGCCGCTGTGCCGGCAGGCGCTGTCCTGGGGAAAGGCGGCCAAAAAAAGGCGAGTATGGCGTATTTCTTCCTAAAGCCCAAGCGCCGGGATCTGCCTCTGGAGAGGAGTTTCCTCAAGGGCGGTACTAAAAACGACCATCCTTCAGTTCCACGGGAAACTGAAAACCCTGCAAGCGCTCTGCAGTTTCCACAGTGCCAGCGTGGAGGCTTCTCTGCTCAACCACAAACCCGCTATAGGTGCCAGAGAGTCCATCTGCTTACCCGAGATAACTCGAGGTAACCCTCCCAGGCGTTTATGACCAGCCTCAACAAGAGCTGGCTTCTTACTCCCTCCTTCGGCCAGTGACCATTCTAAAAGGCTGGCAAGCTTAGGAAAGGGCCTACGGTATTGTAACAACATTAAATCCCCAATTCGGCAGTTCAAAAGCCTGAGGACAGGCAGATACTAGCAAATATAAAAACTTACCCAAAGTGTATACACACACATGTAAAAAGATGTTAACAGAATGTACAAAAATAAAACAAGCGGTGAACAGATAATCTCAGGATGCGGATCATTTCTCTTAGTAGTTCTAATGTTACAAATCCAAGAAGTTTCAATTTTAAGTGAGAGGGGTATCTGTCAATAGCCTCTATTTTTTAACATAACAGCTGCTTAAAGATCAGTTTCACAGTCCCATGTGTCAATTCAGGACTGACTGCAGCTCTAACAGGGACACACAACCATCTCCCACCACCACCATTTCCCAACCTGTAGCATGTGCTTTCCACCAGTGCCAGTACTGGGACAATGGCTGTCTCCACCCCTCCACTAAACCTGCTGCTGTACCTCCAGCTAAAATGGAAGCTTGCATCTGGTTTACTTTGGGGTTTTTTTCCTCCAAAACAGTTTATTTTAAAAGATACAGATTTCCTTTTCTCCTGCTTAGAGGATGCGTTCTGAGGGCACACTGCAGTTACTACACCTCGTGTCTTGTATTATCACCCAGGCAAAAGGCAGACGAAGTCCAAGTTACATTGGTTGAGCTATCAAAAGCCTCATTAACACAGCACAGAGAGAGGGCCCCTGCTTTCAGTGACTCTGCCAGTGCTGGTTAGGTAACAACATCGGAGAAAGAGTGGAAGAAAACTACAGACCTCCGTAAAGCAGTGCCACTTGGTTGACTTCCTCTGGATTTGCCAAACTGCAGCAGGAGACATACAGCCCTCCCCATTAAAGGGGGGAACACCTACTTAGCTCAACTTGCACAGCATTGACAGTGACTAACACCTTATTTTAGCTCCAGGAGAAGTTGTCTCTGTCCTGTGGTACCAGTTCAGGATCATTCCAAGCACCTCCACTGTATTGTGTTGAAAGCTCTAGGAGGACAATGCACAGATTCCTGTAGAGGCAAAGAAAGCACACATTTCTACAGCATTTGCATTGCCCCGAGTCTTCCATAGACATGCTGCAGCCTCCTGGTATGGGCAGAAACCACCCAAACTCCTGTCACAGTGGCAGAGTGAGCAGCCCGGGAGTGGAACAGGAACATTGCCAAGTCCTGGTTACAGCACTGCGGGTTATTGCCTAGAGCTCAATCCACAGACTTCATCTCACTGGAAGAAACGGCCTGAGTGGATCTAATACGATATTTATTTTACTGAATATGGCAGTAAGAGGTAATGCCTGACTACCTCTTAAAATGATTAACAGGAGATGTACACACATCACCTGTGAAATAAAACCTTTAAAATAAAGGTTCACTTTGATCTCTCTGCAGCACAGAGGATAGAAGACAGTCTGAAGGGTTTGCTCTTTCCCATGACAGTATGTCCCACGGCAATTGATTTGAATACAATGATCTAACATTGTTTAAGTCATTCTCTTTGTGATATCTGAGAAAATCTTAACTTCATGTCACTCATTCATTTATCACTAATCACACTATTCTGGTGCAGATAGAATGCAAGTTGGCTTTTCTAATCACTTTCAAATTGTGAAATTTTACCCTAGAAGAAGATTCTCACACAAATGTACACGCCTAAGAGCAGCACATGGAAGCCAGGATAGACTGGGGATTCTCAAGTACAATGTTTGAGGGGTTTGATGTCCCACACGCCACACTTCAGTGTGTATTAGTAGAGCTGCACACTTTACAGAGAAAAAAAACCTGTCAGAGGTTGGCCTGTACTCAGATCAACTTAGGCTAATACCAGGAAAAAAATGGTACTGCTAAGCTGTCATTCATGTAATTTTTTTTTTTTTTTTAACATTTGCAAGTGTTAGCTCAGGGCTCATTTGTTCAAGACAGACAACCTGCCATAAAGAATTACACTGATGAGCTTGAATACTGCCACAGTCCACTGCAGAACAGGTATAAAAATAAAGGTGACACCAATCTTTTATTTTTCCATTAGCAGTCACCCTGATTTTCCCAGCTCCTCTTACAATTATTCACCATGAAGTAGTCACAAAAATAGGTTTCATACAGCAGACTTTTAAACATAATTGAGGCTCTTCTTGATCTTACTGTGCACTTGGGGCTGACTTCTGTAACAACACAGTGCTATTTGTAGCCTGGTGTCTTCAGTTTAGGTAATGATGAATTTTCTGAGTGTCCCAACTAACCCTGTAACTTTGAATTGATTGTCTGGATAAAACTCCCTTTGACACAGGTATTGAAAATTTCTGCAAGTTTCACGAAATGAAAGAGACCACAGCTTGAAACTGATTTATAAGAAGTCCTCCCTTGGTAACCGGCTTTGGGCATCCATTTCCACCATCTAGTAGAGCAAACCAGAAGTGGCTTCCAAAATGCTCTGCAGAAGACTGTAAAGAAAAAGGAATTTGCTCAGATGCATGAGGAGGTGATAAGAAAAAAGTCTTATTTGTTTCAGCTCAGGTGTTTTGGACACTCCACTGCCACACCTTAACCCAAACCACAGAATCATCTGCGTTTTAACACAGGCTGAGGAGAAAAGCTGACACAGCTCTTCCTGGATCAAATATGCTGCCAGGAGAAGAACAAAAGATCAAGAAGCATAATATAAAACCTTATAAAATTATTTATAAAAATACTGTTGGTGAGTTACTCCCCATTTTTCTTCATGATCATTAAATTTTTTTCTGTAACCAGTGAATGACCCGTCTGCACAGTGTTAAGACATGACACTGCAAATTCTCCCACACTGCCCCCGAGCTCTAGTGCAATGCAACTGCAAGAAGATCGAGCAAGTCACTGTACAGCTCGGAAGAGAACCTTGGAGATGGGAGTATCGGAACTGCTGTAACACTGGGACAACGCCTTTCAAGATCTTCCTTAGATTCTTTCCATCAAAACATTGTTATGGTGAAAATAGATACAAGAAATACAAACTGCAATAGCGTTTTTCCCTAAAAAAATCATTACAATCTAACAGCTAAGTAACCATTCTGACCATACACAGAAATTAAAAATAAAACAGCAAAAGTCTGTGCATCATCTTTTCCTTCTCTCTTCTCCCCATCTTCCTGAGAGCAGAATGATGTCCAGTTTAAACCAGGCTAACTTAAAGAAGAAATGCTGATGCCAAGATTTTCCAGATCAAATACACAGCTGAGTAAAGAGTGGAGTGATAAATGCACTCAGGACACATATTTATAAACATAATTTACACCTTCTGGGCAAATGGAGGATTCTCACTACTGCTGAAACAGGTAATAAAGACAATTTGTACTTACCATTCCATAGCGGAAACATACCCAAATAATATACTTTCATTACAGTAGCACATTACTTTGATGTTATTCTTACTCATTTTTACATAGCAAGCATAATGCCACATGTTAATTACCATGACAAGTTAAAGCAATAATAAGATGTAATACATTGGTATGGAACAGACAAGGTAATTGCACACTGCTTTACAGCTTGCTTTTAAAGTAATTGCTCAGATTTTTCAGGTTCCAAAATTCAGCTTTGCACACCAGACTCTGAAAGCTGGGGTACAGTCCCTCTAACCTTGAACATTACTCACTTGGTTTTATGGACACGCCACCATTCTGCTGCCTGAAGCAAAAAGGGACATGGGCCTCTGACATTGCTTCCCCAGCACCTTCAGGAAGATGCTTCTTCTCCAGCTCGCATCGCAGGGATGCAGGCACAGGCTGCTTCTGCGCTGGCAGGAGGCTGAATCGCTGGCAGCTTCACGGATGCGTCTCTCTGTCAGATACAGGAAGCCAGAGCAGAGGCTTAACCTTTTGTCGGTGCACATGACTTGTGCGGAAGAGAAAGCTACTTCTAAAAATAACTAGACAGCATGTGACTTTCAATGCTGCTTCCCTGGTGGTCTAGCTGTCAGCCTCCCACAATCTGGGTTCACATCCAGGAAAAGATTTATTATTTCAGAGAAGCTTCCCTAGGACATAGTTTTCGCTCCTCTTCGAGCTGTAACCATCAAGCCTTGCTCTGGTCCATAGCAGTGCAGTGTGATACATTGCACATCTTCAAATTAAGATGTCATTGTCAAGCATAGCACAGGACAAGGAGTGATGGTTTTAAATTAAAAGAAGGTGATTTAGACCTAAGAAAGAAATGTTTTATGCTGAGGCTAGTGAGACTCTGGCCCAGGGTGCCCAGAAAGATGGTAGAAGCCCCATCCCTGGAACCATTCCAGGTCAGGTTAGACCTTGGGGCTCTGGGCAACCTACTCTAATTGAAGATGTCCCTGGTCACTGCAGGAGGGTTGGACTGGATGAGCCTTAATGGTCCCTTCCAACTCAAACCAGTCCATGATTCTATGATAACAGAGCGAGAATTATTTGTTTCTACATCTAACGGTTTCCTAAGATGGACAAAACACATTCGCCTGCCCTGCCATCAGCCACGAGATCCCACCTTTCAGAGAGTCAGCTACTTTCCTGAAACTGTTGTGAGGAACACTTTGTCTCTATCCCTCAGGCAGCTGAAGAATTGGGGGCCTCCCCCCCACCTTCCTCTGAGGTGCTGCACAGCAAAGGCATGCTAAGGACATTGGCAACGACCCTTCCATAACACACGCCTCCAACACTGCAAACACAGCTGGTGTGGACCTACCCTCGCTGTGACTTAGCATCATAAACATGGAAGGAGAGATCAGTACCTCTCCCAAACCCACCTAACAAGCACCTGGGATGGGGAAGCTTTCACTTCTAACCACGAGACCACAGAGCTACTGAAGTGTACACTCCTACACTCCTTTAAAGCTAGCTCAGCTTTACTGCACTATAGGACCACCTTAACATGTGATTGGTGTCCCCCTTGGCTCTGGGGCCAAAATCATCACTGTATTTGCACTGACAAATTTTCCCTTAGCTCCGGGGGAAACCACATCCCACATTGCCTTGCTCTTCAAAAAGGGGCACAGATTACCTGTCGGAACCAGGTCACCTCTCTCACTTGACCACATCCTCCTCTTTGCAGTGGCCTTAGGCCTTTAGGGTCCTCAGTCTGAGCTATGCTCTGCCTCCAGCGCTCCACAGCATTGTCTCCTGAAGGACTGGCATGCCCTGAACTTACCAATGAAGCTGCTATTGCTATACACATGCCAAGTGCAGTCCTTGTAGCGTGCAAGATACCTGACTGTATCTAACAGAGTCTGATTTTAACCTCATTTAGTAACATTTTGTAACTTATCTTCATCATTGCACAGGAACATTGCTCACATTGGGCAAAAGAAAGCTCCATTGCAATCAAGATACACATTTTGTTCAACCCTGCTGTGAAGCGTTTGGGATGAAGTGAACCACTCACCACAGGGTCTCGGGGGAGACAGAAACCAAACACTCAAGCCTCCTGAGTACCTACCTCCCTGAGGGAAGAGAGCTCCTTAAGTTTGCTCAGAGGCAGAGGATTGGAGAACTAGAGAAATTTGCTTGCGTAGAGCGAACTCTTTCATATTATGGACACTGCTTCAAGAGGGAAAATTACTTGTGCTACCATAGCTCACAGGTCTGCTGCACTCATGAAGTCAACACGCCGGCGGAAAAACCGCTTATGTAGATGTCACCCTCTTCAATGACAGCGTTTTCACTCCTGTCACAGAAATCTTACCAACAAAAGTGGTCCCAGCTTCATACCCATCGGGTACGAAGTCCCCGGCAGTGCAGGGCAAGCGAACAGCCGGTCTGGTTTCCCTCTGTGGAGCC
>NW_010389555.1:6305-6791 GCF_000710305.1 Buceros rhinoceros silvestris
CTTGCCTCCTGTGGAGCCGCGGGCTGCCGCCTGAAGTAGAGGCTTTTTGATCGGCTCTGTCCCGCAGAACCAGCCCCGAAAACAGAACCTGCCTGAGGAGCGACGCGGGGCGGAGGGAAACACCTCCCCTCCCGGGAGCTGACGGCCGGGATTTGCAGCGCAGAGCGCCTGGCGTAGGCCCTTCTGGAGCAACGCCCCGCAGAGAGACTGTCTCGGATGGAACAGCGTGAAGAGGCTGAAATGAAATGAGGAACAACCTCACCTCCTGGGCTCCGCTCCCGCCAGCGCCTGCCGCCCGCGCAGCGGCCCGGGGCGACGAGACGGGCACAGGCGGGAGGAGGGAGAACCGGCCCGCCCCACCATCCGCTGCCTTCCTCCTAACGGCCTGTCGTCTGCCCCGGCCGACCTTCTCCCGCTCCGTCCTCGCCGACCTGACGGCACCTCCCGAAACCCTGCTCTGCTCTCCGCTCTGTCCCGGCCAGCCCA
>NW_010389555.1:7010-8113 GCF_000710305.1 Buceros rhinoceros silvestris
CCCCACCCTCCCTCTTTACGGTGGAATGGAATGGCCCTTCTTACACACTCCTGCCTACGAGACTTGGTACTGTCCGGAAGGGGAGGGACACAACGAATGAAAATGGGAGGTGGAGGGCCGTGTTCTTTTTGTCGCGCTCTCTTGAGAGAGGAGAGGAAAACTTGTAGCGTAGTTCCCTGGTGGTCTAGTGGTTAGGATTCGGCGCTCTCACCGCCGCGGCCCGGGTTCGATTCCCGGTCAGGGAAAATAACTTTTTTTTTCCCCTGTCCTGGTCCTCAGTCGTGTTCTTTGGGAGCCCATGACCCTCTCCCCTGCTTTTACTATTCAGGGAGCATCCAGGCCGGCCTCTGTGACAGCCGGAGGCGTCGGCGTTGACACCCAGCAGCGAGTTTTAAGACACGCTTGGCACTTGGAAGCGGTCATATGTGAAGTGAGCATGCAAAGCCTCAGCGCCTTGTGCAGGAACAGACAGGCAGCAGAAACCTGCCTGGCAGCAGCATTCTCTTCACGCAGCTGCCCAAGGACACCCCATGCCCACCCACAGGGTTTCCAGGAGTCGGCAGAAGGCTGCTGAGCAACTGAGCCATGGCAGCAGGGACACCCTTGACTGTTACTGTTGCACTCAGGCCTCTGACCAACTGTCCCTGTTGGGGAATATCTGAGGGATCTCAGATATTCTTCATGAGGTGGAAAGAAAGAAACAACGAGGGCACAGGAGGTTTAATACTTCCCTGTCACTAGCATCTGCCTTGCTACCTCCTGCAATTAAACCCTCACTGCACCCCAGCTCCTAAAATCAGAGCGGGAGCCCTGGCAGGCGGGGAGGAGAGCTGACAAGAACAGGGTAAAGCCTTTTCCAGTCCCGTGCCTCCCCTCCTGCTCCCAGAGCTCCCAGCTCTTTCCTGTAGCAGAGCACATTAACGCCACATCCAAACATGCATCCAGGGCTCCAGAAAGACTTTCTCTTCCTTGCCTGTAGCACCCCACCCCTGCCCATCATCTCTGGGGTGAGAGCAAGGGCGGTGGGAGGACCTCTGTTATGCTGGAGCAGAGCCTGCCTGGGGTGGGCTGAGCTTGGCTGCTCATTTGGTGCCCACCCAGCC
>NW_010389555.1:8194-8623 GCF_000710305.1 Buceros rhinoceros silvestris
GTGGGTGGTCTGTGTGTCTCGTCTCTTGTGGCCCCCCCCCAGCCGCTCTCTCACACCCCCACCCCCACCCCTCCTCGCAGGAGAGGGAGGGAAAATGAGATAAAAAACTCGTGGGTTGAGATAAAGGCAATTTAATGAAAGAAAGCAAAGGACATGCATGGAAGCAAAGCAAAAACAACAAAAAATTATTCTCTACTTCATATCAGCAGGTGATGCCCATCGACTTTCTGGGAAACAGGGCCCCAGCACACATAGCAGATATTTTAGAAGGCAAATGTCTTAAAATTTAATCCCTCCCCCCATCCTTCTCTTAGCTTTTATTGCTGAGCAGGAGAGTCATATGACCCTTTGGTCAGCTTGGGTCTACTGTTCCTGCCATGTCGCCTCCCTAACTCTTCCTCCCACACCCCAGCCAACTGGCCTGGGGAC
>NW_010389556.1:0-479 GCF_000710305.1 Buceros rhinoceros silvestris
CCGCGCCGTGCCGGGGGTTCGTGCGCCTCAGTAACAGCGTCCTAAGGTGCTGCGCCCAGCCCGGTGCTCCGCGGGCAGCCAGGATGGGTGGCACACCACCATGCCGCCATGCCTCTGCCCTGGGGCTGCTCCAGGCCCTGGGCCCACCACCAAGAGCCCTCGCCCAGCCCCACGCTCCATCGGTGGCTGCGGGTGGCTGCAGCTTGGGGGGCTTGTGCCCAGGCTCTGCTGGGGGACCGTGGCAGGACCCGCAGCAGGATCCAGGACCCCGGGCTGGCTGGGGAGGAGGTGGGAACCTCAGTGCCCAGGGACGGAGCAGAGGTGTGTGGCTGCAGGGCAGGGTCGAGGGGACTGGGAGAAAGCTGGGAGCAGCCTGAGAGCTAGCGGGGACGACGTGTTCGTCTCTCTGAAGCTGGATTCCCATGACCTTTTTTGCGGCTGGGGGGCGCGCCCCCCCCGCCCCCCCCCCCCCCCGGGCC
>NW_010389556.1:589-1486 GCF_000710305.1 Buceros rhinoceros silvestris
TGCCGCTCCCCCAGTGCCACTCCCAGCACTGGGTCAGGCGGCGCTTTCCCTGCTAAGGAGCTAAACTGAGATGCTGTGTGTAAGAAATGGGAAGTGACAAGATATGACCGAAGCATTGGAAATCAATCCAAACTAAATGTGCTTCTTAACTATAAGTGAACAGTTGAAAACAATCCTCTTTTATAGCCATGGAGATAAATACTCTGTTTTTATTAGGAAAAAATTGCTTTGGACTGAATAAAGTCGTTTGATTAACAAGTCAAAGCAGATGGTTTATTGATGTTTCAGAAAGGAGTTTACAAGGTCTAGCGAAAAAAGAGCCCCGGCTCTGAATTAACAAATTGCCCTGGTATATGGGACATTGACAGTTCACTGCTAATAGATTTATGGGCTACTGCTGGGTGTTTCGTCCCCGTTTGGTTTATTATGATAAAATATTGGGGCAGGGGTAACCTATAGCCTCACTGCAATATACTGCATCGACCTCTGACCCTGGGAACCCGACAGCAAACCTATATATTAGATTCTTAATTTGTCTTAATCTAACAGGATCGGCTTCCGAGCTATAATTATTTTCCACAGGCAACGGAGTGAGGGTGTGAGGGTGTGAGAGCTGCAGGTGAAGGTGGATCACTTTGTCTGTTACGCTGGACACCCAGTTAAACCGTCGAGGACCCGAGAGAGCACAGCAGGAACAACGCAGGAGCGTCAGTGTCCCGCGCAGCAGGACGTGACATTGAGAAATAATAAACCCCCCATGCTGTAAATTAGTCATAAAAAAATCTCCCATGTGGCTGCCGAAGCCTCTGGAAATACGCACGGGCCTCGACTGGCAAGGCAGCGACCGGGGGACAGGGCGCACCAGAGCCGTTCCTTCTTCCAGAGACAACGGCAGCC
>NW_010389556.1:1795-2256 GCF_000710305.1 Buceros rhinoceros silvestris
GGCCGCTGCTGCTCAGGAATCCCTCATCCCTGAGCCTGAGCGGGGCATCGGGTGCTGACTCCTGAGGGCACGTCCCTCAGCCAGAGCGACATGCAGCTGCGGCATGCCACATCCACCCTCGCCGCAGGCACCGCTCCCTGGTCCTCCAGGGCTGGGTGGGCAGAGTGGGGCTGAGCCTGGCCACTCCAAACGCTGGACAGGAGAAGCAAGGAAGAGTCTCCAAAAACGCTTCTCATTTGTCACAGGACGAGCTGAGGACCTTGTGTGGCAACTTTGCCTCCTCTGTTACCTGTGCTGGTCCCACACAGCGCAGTGTGCGCGTCCCCTGCCACCTGGTCATGGCTGCTCCTTCACAGCAGACAATCAGGGGATGCTGTAATTTTTTGTGCCCCAGCAGGGTATTTGTGGTGCCTGGATTCATGCCCAGTGGTTCGTGCCCATTCCCCCAGCACTGTGCCCCG
>NW_010389556.1:2480-2869 GCF_000710305.1 Buceros rhinoceros silvestris
GGGGCTGATAATTCCCTCCTCCCGCCACCCTGCCCAGCAGTATCCGCGTGCCTCGAAGATGACACGGTGATGAATGGGGGACGAATGCGTCTTTTATTGCTTCCACTGCACACAGGCGCTTTCTCTGTCTCTTTTTTTCTAAGGGGCTGTCGGGCTGCTGGATATCGGGATTCATATGGTTTGTTCTGCAGCCGCTTCTCCTTTCTCTCCTGTAATAGGATCTGCAGAAACCATTTAAAGAGCTGAAGGTAATTTAGTGTCTTCTTTACCTCTCTCCCCACACTTCCTATGAGTTCACCAGGTACCCTCTAGATGAACTAATCCTGCCGTAAAATATTATTTCTAGGCTTTATTCATCTAATTTATTAACTGTCTGCGGCTTTATTTAC
>NW_010389556.1:3027-6839 GCF_000710305.1 Buceros rhinoceros silvestris
GATTAACTCTGAGACCAGTTACTCTTTGGAGCTGCTGCTCGTTTCATCGCAGTCTTCCGTTCTGTTTATCTTTTCATCATACGGGAGGGGCTTGAACATACACAAACTGTGCTGAGGTTTAGCAGATCTCCCGGGGGCTCGCGGGGCTGCATCTCATCCTCTCCAGTAATTAGTTACTGTCTCGCACCTCACAGGATTTGCAGCAAACTTTCTGCCACATGCCACTGCCCCAGGAAGCGGCAAGAAAATGAAAAGATCATGTTAATATTTTAACATCGACATTGCAACTCTTAATCTCACCCCAAACGCGGGAGCACCACAGGGGATGGAGTTGCCCTGATTCGCCTCAGCTGAGAGCCCCCCCAAGCCCCCAGCTGCCGCCGCGGCCAGCCCGGTGCCGGAGCCGACTCCGGGTGGCGGCTGTGGGGCTGCCTCCCTTGGTGGGAGAGCTGCAGTGCTGCTCCAGGAGCCAGCTGGGGAAGGGGCAAGTCTCTCCGTCCCTTAGGAAGGTACCTGTGGCAGGCCAAGGGCTGTTTGGGAGCTCAGGAGAGTTCAGCTGAGGACAAGGCGATGGCAGCCTGACCCACGGCAGGGGGCCTGCACACCTCCAGAATGAGGGCAAGAGTCACCCCTGGAAGATGCCTGCACGATGTGAAGGACTCGTACACCGTCAGGAACAAAGCGTTCCTGCGTTCCAGTGTTAGGAAGGGAGGAGGGTTGTTTGGTTTACCTTTTTTACCTTTTTTGTTTACCTTTTTTTTCTTTTCCTTTACTTCCAGAGATGGCAGTACTGAAACAGGAGGGCTGGTGGTGTTGGCACTAACGTGGTAAACGTGACAGTCCAGTTCTAGACTCTGGAAGGCAGCAGCCTATCCTCACCATCAACCCCTCTTTCCTTCCCCAGGTGTATATTGTCTAATTGTGATTTACTGCATATTTTTCACATAAATTACTCTAATGGACGCTTTGTCTGGGCTACATCACGTGGTGGAGAGTGCTACCAGGTGTCACATGAACAAGGCTATGGGGAAGATTGAAAAGATGACACGCCATTGTGCGAGCCGAGGTAGAGTGCACGCCGTAGCGATGCCGACGCGCGAGGGGCAGAGGGAAGGGCTGCGTGCTCAGCCTTGGCTCCGCAGCGTGCCTCATCTGGAGTGTCCAACGGTGCGGCCCTGCCGGCTTCGTAACACAGTCTTTTCTAATGGGCTTTGAGGGGATTTTGTCCAAGATGAAAACCATCAAGATTCCGGAGTACTACAGCTGGGGTGGGGGGAGAAGCGGTGCTTCCCGAGCTGGCTTCAGCTCTGCCAAACCCACCTGTCCTGCATGAAGGAGATGCAGCCCTATAGAATCCTCCTCTGCCCCCCCTGCAGCTCTGCTGGGTCCCTGCTATGGCCCCCCAGGACACGGCCCCCATGTGAAGCCGCCACAGCTGTGAGCACACGTGCCCATGGGCGGCTCACCTGTCCTGCATGAAGGAGATGCAGCCCTATAGAATCCTCCTCTGCCCCCCCTGCAGCTCTGCTGGGTCCCTGCTATGGCCCCCCAGGACACGGCCCCCATGTGAAGCCGCCACAGCTGTGAGCACACGTGCCACTGGTGGGCTCCAAGAGAGACCGTGCCCAGCACCAGCACATCCACGCACCGTCTCACAGCTGGATGAGTGCACATGTGCGTCCATGTGCCCAGCACCCTCCGGTGCGGAGAGAAAGCACCCACAGTACGCACAAGGGAGCAGCCGGCCCAGCCTGGAGCCTGGCGGCAGCCAGGGCTTTCTCCCCAGCCCCGCCGGCACTCGCAGGAGGCTCCCTGTCCTCACCTCCCTGCTGTCTGGGCCACTGGGGCCACCGTGGCTGCTGAGCCTCCCAGCCAGGCTCGGTCATGCTGGTCATGACCTTTGGCAGCAGGAGCGGGGAGGAGCTCTGCTGGGGGGGGCTCAGGCCTAGCACGCACTGGGGCACGAGCCTCCCAGCCAGGCTCGGTCAGGCTGGTCATGACCTTTGGCATCAGGAGCGGGGAGGAGCTCTGCTGGGGGGGGCTCAGGCCTAGCAAGCACTGGGGTACAGCCTGACCCAAGAGGGTTCAGCCTCCAGCCCAGAGAGACAGCACTGGTGGGCACGGCCGGGCGTGGCCGTCACACCGCCTCTGCCCTGCATGGGGCCAGGCCCACCAGGGTCCACCCCTGCCAGCCTGTTATTCCTCAGCGAGGGGACACCGTGGCAGTGGAGTCCTGTGCCTCAGCACGAACAGCCAGCATGGCGTGTCGTCTGGTGACCGCAGCACGTGGATCTGCACCGCTGGCTCACAAGATCGGCTGGCAGTTCGCTGTGGCTGTTCTCCTCCAGAAAAGTGCCTGGCAGGTGGGGAGAGGGGCACCTCCCGCTGACAGCCTGTGGGACCACTCTCTCTCTCCAGGAAAGAGAGTTTTGATTGCTCTGTGGCATCCTGCCACTTCTCCTTGGTCAGCATCCATTGTATCAGCATTGCCAAGAGTGTCAGTCTAGGAGGATAGGGATGGGTCTTCTCTCGATCCTCTGACTGGAGCAATTTCAGGTTCAGGCATTGGCTTGATTACAAATTCACAATAAAATAAACTAGGAGTTGGGCTCTGGTGGCTTCCTCGCACCCTGGCATGAACACTGAAGGCTGGACATCCGGTGCTGGTCTGACAGTAGAACAGGGCAGACCCGTGGTGCGTTTCTGCAGAGATGGCTGAATTTGTGTGTCCTTGAAGGAGAACGAAAAGGATGTTCCCTGACAGAGGCATTAGCTACATCACCCAGCAGCCAACGTTCCTGACTGTCTCAGCCAGCTTAGTAAAACCAGTCTGAATGTCACAGGCTCGTGAATGGTGAATCCAAGCCAGAGCACGCAAAGGCAGTGCAAAAGACCTGCAAAGGCAGGTCTTGCCTTTCGGGGCAGATCACCGTTGTGCCACAGTTCACGCTTCTGACCCTGGTACGTTTTAGCTGCAGGAACATTAAGGTAAAAAATCCTAAGTATGATTTTCAAGATAGGCAAGTTTCTGGTTAGAAAATCATGAGGAAGTGACGGGGAAAAGGGCTGTGGTGGAAATCATTATGAAAAGTGACGGCAGTGCCTGGTGCCCAGCGGTGGCCATGGCTGTGCTCTGATCCTCACGGCATGCCTGGTTTCCTGCTGTCTCACCGGATGTCACACACTAACATGATCCTATTCTGGGAAAAGAATCAGGACCCGACTCCCGTTCCCAGCACTGCACTACACTGCTACCCCGTTCACACCACCCTGCCTTTGATCCACACCCTTGGGTATGGCAATATTTTACGTTTGAGCTCCGTTTTATTTTTCATGTGATGGCTCATGGAACTTGGGTCTTTGGCTTGGCCTTATGATGAGCTAGAAAAAAACAAAGCAGAAGTTTATTCTGTAGTTGGAACTGCCTCGTTGTTTCATAAGCATCTCGTATGCCTGAGGCGAGAGGGACTAGTGAAGGATTACTATGCATGCACACATAGCTTATGAAGCTGCTTTGATTGCAAAGTCCAAAAAAAGGAAATTAAATTTTTATTACAAAAATATTTGTTTTTCTTCATTCCTCTTTGAACAGAAGACAAAGTTCCAAGCATTCCCTTGATTCACAGTCATGCATCAGCTCCAAAGAAGGAAAAGGAAATGACCGTCCATGGCTGTTTGTCCGCGCTCAGATCACAGCCCAGCGCTTTTGCCTCTCTTGTTTTCCCAGTGCTGTCACTGTGAGCCGTCCCCCGGACAGGGCAACCCTCACCCCGCTGACAGGGAGCTGTGGCTGGGAGGGGCGGGCGCTCCGC
>NW_010389556.1:7241-7920 GCF_000710305.1 Buceros rhinoceros silvestris
TGTTTTGAAATGTTTTTCTTTTTTTTTTTCTTTTTTTTTTTTTTTTTTTTGCCTACAGCAATTGGGTTCTCTACAAGGTCTCATGAACAAATGTCTGAATCAGGCAGGTTTCCCAGTTCCAAAGCTTGGCTTCACCTGTGCTAATGGCATCTTTTCATCCCCTCTCCATTTCTGGAACTGGCTGCTTCTCTTACAAGGGAGAACAAGCCAGCTTCAGCATCTCCTGGAGCTGGATGCTTTCCCCTATCTGGAATTAGATCTGTGTATGGCTTAGAGGCAGCAGTAACTCCTTCAACTGCTTGTAATAGACATAAATCAGGTGCCTGCCTCGATAGCTCTGGCTTGTTTTACAGCTTGTGACAGGAATGCTTGGGCAGCAGTTGGGTGCAGGACTGAGGTGGGCCGCTTTCAGCAGCAGCCCCATGGACACCCACAGCCGTGGGACAGTGACAGACAGTTACTTGTCTCACCTGAGACACCAGAATCATCGTGTTTTCTCCTCTGTGGCTTCTCTGCATGGCAGAGGAGGACACAAGCCATGCTGCTCTCCAGAGGGCTCGAGTTGTAGATACTCAGCTTCAGGTTTCTTCTGCATGCTCCCCACATCTCCAGTCCTCCTGCTTCAGTGTCTGGCCAAGGTAAGCTTTTTTGGGGGGGTGGGGGGGTGAGTCTGGGTTAG
>NW_010389557.1:0-426 GCF_000710305.1 Buceros rhinoceros silvestris
CCGCAGGGCGGTGTCCACCCGAGTGTCTTTCCTATATATGTGTCTATATAAAGTTTTCGAACTTTCCTGCTTAGTTTAAGCTCCGCGGGTGGGTAAGGAGAGGGGGGAGGTACCTTCAGCATCCTTGCGGCATCCAGGGCATCGCAGCACTCCTTGCTGCGGTTCAGAGCCATCACTCCAACACAAAGCAGAAAGATTCAGCCCCAGGTGAGCCACCTTTTATCCCCTGCTGATGAGGTTAATTTAGGGAAAACCTGTTCCTGCCCAAGGTAGGCAGGTATCAGCAGCTGGTTTACACCCTGCTAGGAATATCGGAGCCACTGTCACTGGTGTGCCTCTTATTTTCACGGGGGTGCATTTCCACACTCCCACAACTTACCCTGTCACGCCTCCATAGGATGTTCCCTTTGCCCCAGGACTGGAAGC
>NW_010389557.1:609-10853 GCF_000710305.1 Buceros rhinoceros silvestris
CCCTCACTGAAAATGTGGGGCTCACAGGAGAAGCCCCCCAGCCCTGCCGGCTTTGCACCTGGCCAGTCCCCAGCTCCATCCGCTGCTCTGGGTGCTTCCCCGGGTGCCACCAGCCCCTCCGTTTATCAGGCCAGGGCGGTGGGAGATAGGGAGGGAGGCCGATAAGACCTCAAGTGGCAGCGTGCTGTAAACATTCCCACTGGTGCTGTTAGATTAGAGCGCTGGGAAAATGCCCTCAGCCCCCCGGCCCACCAGCGCGGCGGGCTGGGGCAGGGGGGCTGCAGAGCTGTTGAAAAGCCATGTAGGAGGTGAAGTGCTTCGCTGGCAGGCTGCAGGGCTGGCTGCTGCCTCCCAGGGTCCCTGAGCTTGACAGGGGTCTGACCAGCAGCCCTAGGGAGGCTGTTTTGGCACCCAACCCTGCAGTCAGACTCCTTCTCCATCCAGAGGCTTCGATGCATTTTTTCCCAGCTGGTAGGAAAACTCACTCCTCCCTCCCTCCATCTCCCGGGCCAGAGGGCTCGGCTGGCTGGAAGCACACTGCTGTGTGTTTTAGCTCTTTTGCAGGAGCTCTGCTCTCCACACAGACCTCTCTTTGCACGTACCTGGAGGACTGGCACAGAGTGAAAGACTGGGGTCCTCCTTTCATAATGATCTGTAACCATTTAAACCCACTTTGCACCAGTAAAAACAATGGATCCAGTAAGGTTTAGCAGATTGCACCCTGTTTACTGTTGTTTGATGTGAAGTGGGGAGTGCAAACCCTTCAAGCAACTTGTCATTGAGGAAAAGGGGCTCTTTCCTTGCAGCAGCTCCTGTGCACGGACTCAGCTTGAGATGAGACCCTGTCGCCTACCTCTCACTTACCACTAAATTCATCTAGATTAAGGTTTGGAAATGCTGGTGGTTGTCAGGATTCCCAGTATTGGCTCTGCAAAATGAGGCTTATCAGCAGAGACATCCTTAGCTGGGGCACATCATCAGCAGTGCCACTGCTGGACCAGACACAGGAGCGCCCAAACTGAAGAACCCACCCAACTTGCACCTTGAGACCATGAATCTTGCAGGATTAAAAGCTAGGCAGTTGCAGATTTCACAGGAACCTGACACAGTTCATAAATGTCTCAAAGCAAAGCATTGGTGGCTGTCAGAAGGGAAGAACACTACCTGGCACCAGAGCAGCACTGTCCTCTCCCAAACGCCTGGTACATCAAGACTGGTTCATGGCACCTGCTCTGGGAGTCTTTTCTCATTCAAGCTGAAACATTTTGAATGCCACCTCTGATTTTCCTTCTTGTCAGGGGCTGAATCCGGCTTCCCCGAAGCACAGCACTGGAATGATGGATGGTCTCACTCTGAAGTGATACTGCTGTAACGGGAGCAGACCAGACCCAGTGCTTGCAGGCAAGGGCAGGGCTACAGCAGCGCATGGGGTGTAGTCACAAGTTATAAATCCTCAGGCACTGGGGCTGACACATCTGTGCTGGGAAAGGGGTGGGAAACAGTTTCCTGTTCTCCCTCTCACCTTGATGCACTTTCCAGGGACTAGGGACTGATCCAGACAGAGTGTCACCTTTTCTTGTGTGCAAACCAGCATGAGGAGGTGACAACATGGGCAGGTGACACTGAAGGGTACAGGAGCAGCACTGGCTCTGCCAGCAAGAATCACTTGGAAAGAGGGGACATGGTCTTAGCACTCCCACAAGAACTGGACACTGTTGGCCCTGTCTGGCGTCAAGCAGCATTCCTCTCTCCTACCCCCATTCCTGTGTGTCCCTCCTGACTTGCTGAGGATCAGCATCACCATGGACCTTCATTTCCAAGGGGTAAATAACAAGCAAGGTCGATGAAGCTCTCTGTCCATCTATTCCTTTCCTTTTTAGCCTGAGAAAGACTCTGAAACTCATTTAGGTTCAGGCATGTCCACCAGCGGTGGAAGACCAGTGCTCAGCAGAACAGCCACAGCTGCCTTTCCGTGCCGCTCGGAGGCAACCTTCCCTCCTGCTCCCATTCCCCAGCATCTCCCTTGGCCTTCAGGCAGCTTTCGAAGTCACAGTCAGACAACGCCGAGCCATGGGAACCTCCCACTTTCTCCCTAATATTTCCACAGTGAGTAAATCTCCATCCTTTAAGGACTCTCAAATCTATTATTTTTACATTTGCAGTGGATTCCCTGGCCCTGTTATTAATGAAAACCTCCAGGAAAGCTCCTCAAATACGGCTTTGACTTTCTGCCCAGGACCTGTGGACAAGGAAAAAAAAAATAAGGCAACATTAATAAAGCAGGAGGTTTCTATTAAGTCTGAGGGACTGGACTCTCTGGCTTTCTTGGATGCTGAAACCCTCTAGTGCAGGATAAATCTTATACACTTCATTTTCCCAATCTCTCCTTCAATATATTTTAAGAGAACGTTGCTAGTATCAGAGTAAATAATGTCCTAACTGCAAACGTGGGGTCTGCAGAGTGGCGTGGGGTCAGCCTGTGGGCTGTGGCATCCTCCACTGTGGTCTGCTTGTGGTCTCAGCCCTCTCTCCGTAACCAGGGGCTTGAGCTCGGGGAGGTTTTAATTAGCCGCGAATACAAATAACAAGCAATTCCTGGGAGGCTGGCGAAGGAAGTGTGTGAGCTCACCATGTGCGCTAAGTCACAAAATACGCAAACCAACGAGCTCTGTAAGCAACCACCTCGGTGTGAGCAAACCTCCCCCAGCCCTCTTTCCTCCTAGCAGGACACGTTCCCCGTCTGCCTGCGAGAGAACTCCCCATCCGAGGGCTCTGTGTCTCCTTTGCACAGCACCTGCTTTTCATACCTCTTCCTCCTAAAGAGGCTGGATTTTCTGGGTAAAAGCTGTTACCTGGAAGCGTGCAGAAGCAAAGGGAGCAAGCCCGCGTGGTCCTGCGAGGCCACGGTCAGGCTGGGAGGTGACTTCCCTTTGGCTTGGCGGAGCACGCTGCGTGTCAGCTAAATGCAGCAGCGTCAGCGCGGGCAGGTGAGGGGGTGCCTTTGTGTCTTGTTTGGGCACCGACAGCTCGCACGCAGCCACCGGCCAGGGATGGATGCTGTGAGCACGGCTGTGAGGGTTGCATTTTATCTGTATCTTTGTATGCCCCCCCCAGGCGGATTTGGGGGGGGGATTTTAAGGAGTTTCCGACAGCTCGCACGCAGCCACCGGCCAGGGATGGATGCTGTGAGCACGGCTGCGAGGGTTGCATTTTATCTGTATCTTTGTATGCCCTGCCCCAGGCGGATTTGGGGGGGGAATATGAAGGACTTTGAAGGAAGTAAGACACAACCTTCCTTGGGAGCAGGGGCTTGCGTGCCCTTCACAGTCGCTTATGCTGGTGGTTTTAACCTAGCAGGACTCCTAGGTGTTGCTCTAATGTAAATGCTGATGCTTTTTGATAGTGCCAGAGCAGCAGAACTACCTTTCTCCTGCCTGAAAAATGCCAGGCCAGTCCCAATCTGCAGAGGCAGCCGAGTTGAGCCAGCGTAAGGCAGGAGGTTTGAACTCACAGCATCCCAGTACTGACACACACACAACCAAAGCCCGCTGCAATAAGTGGTAAAGGAGAAAAGGGGATGGCATGGAGTCAAATTAATAAGATTCAGTGTAGCTTATAAGGCAGTTCTGGGGCTTGGGAAGCCGATTGTGAAGGGCTCTGGCCCAGCGTCGGGAATGCAGGGCTGGAAAGCACCATTTGGACGAGAGTGGCAGGTCTGAGTAGCCAAAAAAAGGGATAATTTGGACCATCCATCCAATTCAGAGGCCACCTGGGCTACGAACACATCCCAACCCTCTCTACAAGATTGACGTACGTAAGTTACAAAATACATTTAATTCGCACTTTGAAAGATGTGGCCCTTCCTTGTGACGTGCTGTGTTTGAGCTACACGACACACACCCAGACACCAAGGTGTAACCACCTCATTACAGCTGCAGCGGTTAGGAAGTCCGTCTTCCCCACTCAGGTTTCCTCTAGTGGAAAGATGCATTCGGGGACGGTGCTGGGATGGGCAGTTGCAGCTCTTGGATGGAGATGATGCTTTCTGGGGCTGGAGCAGTGTGGATCTGATCCATTTCTGGGACTCCAGAATTGCAGTAGGTTCTTGCTGTTCCCTCTCCAACCAGGACCGGGAGAGGCTGAGAACCGAGTCTGTAAGCAGAGCTCTGCACAAAATGCTTGGGTTTGGGGATGGTTTGGCAGCTGCTGTGGTTTAAGATGTTGTGTGGCTTCATGCACACACTTGGTAAAGCTCCTCTTCATTTTCCCAGCTGCCAAATGTGAATCACATCCAGGGCTCTGAGAAACCAGCAGCGTACCCTTCTGCTAACGAGCACCCCCTGAGCGCTCATCCTCGTTGCTGTCTGCCTCACTCCATCCCTCACTGGTCAAACGCGGCACTGCCTGGAGGAAATACCTGCCCTGCTCCTCTGGAGATGAGGGTCCGAGGATAACACTGTGAACAACGTGCATCCTTGGCAGACGAGGTGTGAGACAGGCGCCTGAACAGATGATGTAGCCTTAGCGCTGGGAAAGCATCACATCACGTCCGTGCAGGAGCTCCACCAGCTAGGGCCGATGGCGTGGAAACAGGCTTCCTCTCTGCAGGCTGTGCTGTGGGAAGTGCCGTGAGGAGCTGGGTACGGGATCGCTCTGGCTCCATCCCCCCACAGTGGTTTTACTGGTCCCGGCAGGGCTCATGCTCCGCGTAAGCACGTGAATTTAGGGGAGAGGGCAGAGAGAGAATAACTCCCTGCGAGCGGCCAACTGTAATAAACACGGTCCCTAACCACTTCTCAGAATACACACATAATAATATGCGGTATTTATATTTTTACCACCCCAGTAGGACTTTGGCAAGTAAAACAGATTTTCCCACCCTGACCCAAATAAACATTTGGGAGTGGAAATAACAGATTGCCTCTGCCTGAAATAACCACGTGCTCGTTCCAGGGGGTGTCAGCTGAGCGGTCCTCACTTCTCTGGACCAGTCAGACCTTGCAAAGTTTCCCCCTCTTCTCCCCGAGCTCTGTAAGGACCCACATTGGGCCCGATCCAAACTCCCCCCAGGTTGGTAAAAAGTCTCCATCTGGCTCACACAGATTTTTAACAATTCCTTTAGGATTAAAAATATCTATTTGCTTTACGATTAAATATATATAAGGATCCTCTTCATAATGGGATCCTCTTTTCAGGGTTAAAGGATATAAGGGTATATTTGCTTTAGGATTAAAGCAAAAATGGGATTTTTACACACCAAGTCACTCTCCTCCTCCCTCAGCTGCTTCATGCAAAGCAACGGTTGAGAATTAAAGCAAAATTAGGAAGCAGCAGGTTTGTCTGTCTTTCCAAGGCACTTCCTTGGCATTGGATGGGCACGTTGTGCGTGGCTGCATGGCCTGCAGCTTCCAAGACGGTGCAGTGCCTTCTGCTGTCGCTTGGCACATACCTACATTTTCATTGGGAATGTCCCTCTTGCTGCTTCTCAGGTTGTCTGGGGACACCAAGCCACGCAGTTGCAGCAGAATGTTTTTCACCCTGTCCTACTACAACTGAGGTCCTCCCTGGTGCTTCTGGAGCAGACACTTCATTTCTTTACAGCGTTTGGACTTAGTAGGATGACCAATGGCTGTTTGAAAACTAAGGTGGTTGGTCCCATGGAAAAACATTGCCTTCTGTTGTCAATTCCTGAAACTCACACTGTACCTGAGGCAGGTGTCCTTTAAAACCTTCAGGAGCTCTATGGGTTTCAAGGCCCTTGGTGTGGTCAGAGGCTAAGGATTAAAGAATAAAAACGGTTGCCTCTGTGGCATGTGGAGACCTCAGATGGCTCATCTCAGACTGGTGGTCCCCGGCCACTCCCAGCCGCTGCTGAAGGATCATCATCTCAGTTCAGGTTCCGTAACGCCGACAACAGGAACAGCTGTCATACCCTTTCTTGACCTTGATCGATAGTGTCCCAATCTCAGCGTTCGATGGCATACATTATTTATCTCTAATTGGATTGGATGCTTCCTTGGTCCCAGTGAATCAATTAATGAGTATTTGCCATCAGAATTCTCGGTGCCCTCCAGAGAGACTTGTCAGAGCAGCACTAGTTTCCACAGGTGCAGGAAAGTTTGGGAAGAGCAGAAAGGAAATCTTTTGGGGTTTCTTTCTTTGGAGGACAAGTTTAGCTGTGATGGCTTAGTTCCAATCAAGCATCAGATCTGGAAGATGAGTTGCATAAAACCTTTGTTCTCGTTGCAAGACATTTCCTTGAAATCCAAAGCTCCTGGAGATCCATGTGAAACATGGAAAAGTCTTTGGTCAGCATTGCCCACTCCGCACCTCCATCACTTTCCTTTTCTGCCCCTTACCCACCTCTGCGTCTATAACCTCAAGCTACTTTTCAAGAGCTCCTATAGCTCTCTTAACACGCTTGAGATTGATGATCGGTGCGAGGACACCCTCACGCTGATACACTGCTGGGTAGCAGTGATCCACTGCGTGCCAGCAGCTGCCTTTGATAACGACAGATCTTTGAGAACCTAAATGTTCTCATTTTAAGCTCTGACAATGTTTAAGCATGTGTTAATGGTTTAAAGAAGCAGCCCACTAGAAGAAGTCTCATTTGTCAGGAGCAGTTCCTCTAAATTTCATCATATCTGTATTAAGGCAACCCAGAATGGAGCGAGTTAGAGTGAAGACAGGAGCACTGATGGATGGTTTGCACTAGCCGCTAAAATGGTCCTTTGAAAGCTCCCTGAGCTGAGGTTCTGCAGATAAGCATCAGCCACTCCTGAGTAGAAGCAGGGCAGCCTGAAGAAGGCTGAACTACATTTCCGAACTATCGTGCAGAGCCGCACACCAACGCAATGCCTGACAGTAAGGCTCCTCCTCCCCCAAACCATTCATAAGCTGTATGAAATCAAATCATGGGCTGCCATGGACTGTGATGACTGCAGAGACTCAGGTATCACCTCCAGAAGTGCAGCACAGCTCCTGGTACCGCATACTTCAGATGGAAAAATATCCACCACCCTTGCAGTTCCAGATCTTCACAGTTCAGGAGCCATTTCTGCATTTTTAGCCACAAGACCACGAAATGCCCTTGCAACCCTATTGTTCCTGATTCCTTGTGCTCTGGATAACTTAAAATGCTTGTTCAAATCAAAACAGTGGTTCTAAGGAATTGCTTAATGCTGCTGGAACCGCTGAACAGGAGAATCGGCAAATACACCGCAATGAGGTGTTCCTCCAGGCTACGAAGAAGGGGGGCCGTGGAGCTTAGGTACTAACCCGGTCAGGCCGAGCAGGGACCAAGTTAGCAAGTCATTGCTAAAGTTATCCACAAGTTTGGTTCGTCTGTCAGAGGGAACTGAGAAAGCTGAGGCTCTTTGGGGGCAGCCAGGGCAGAGCAGGTCTCAGTGCAAGGCAGGATAAATGGCAGGAAGTTCCTACACCAGTGGGTTTGGTTTGAATCGGGGTATTTTGGGATGGATGTGAGGAGGCTGGCCAGCTTGGGAATATTTTAGAATTTCAAAGTGTAGGAAATGGGATCATTTTCCTATATCATGGCAAGTGCAGTAGCAACATGCATTAAACTTAACATGCCATGCAAGGAGCTGTGCCCAGGACAGCAAGAGACCACTTGGAATAGGCAAGAAAAAGGGGAGATGCTCACCCAAGGACCACATGGCTGTCAGAGCAGGGACCTGCTGATCTCAGCGACTGATGACCTCATCGACTCGAGCAAGTGATTGCATCGCACATTTACTTCTCCCTCAGAGCATCAGCACTGAGCGACGCTCAGGAGGGCAAAGACATTGTTCTCCTTGTGGGGGAGTGTTTTCTCTGTCCCATCGTAAAGCTTTTTAGCAGCCGCACGGGCCTTTTCCATGCCGATTTTCAGCAGATGTCGTGCTAATGAATAACAATGTAATCTCAGTGCCTTAATATAGTGCTGGGGCGCGATAAGTCCAAAATTGCTGTCATCATCGGTGTGAGGACGATCTGGTCATTGTTCAGAACTGTCCTCTGATGATGATTACGTGAAGGGGAATGTATTTTCTTCCATCTACTCCCACTCTGCTTCCAAATTTAAAACTGTTCAGGCATCAGATGCTTCTATTTTTCTCAGGGCTTAATGAGAGGCCAGGATGCAGATGTTCTGATAAGGCCATGACAAATTGCAAGTGGAGAAGCAACATTAAACTTGTCCGATTACAGGATGCCAAACTCAGCTCTGTCTGTAGAAGCGTAATGACAGTCAGAAAAGAGCCGCAGTAGTTCTGCTAAACCAGCTGCTGCCACCACGTGCCTGTACGGGAGAGGCCAGAGTAGATGGCTTATAGCCCAGGCAAATACTGCAAGTCCAAGCTGAAAGCCGGAGGTTAAATACAGGACTTGGGGAGAGAGCAGATGGGTGAAGGGATGGCTTGGTTTCTACATTAGTGTCTGGTGACATAACCAAACTGATACAGCAATCAGCAGAGGGACCAGCCGGAGTAGGCAAGACCCCGGGAAAACCTGTCTAGAAGTTGAGCAGGGTGGGCATCACTACGGGGTTCTGCAGCTCCCACCTTCAGGAGGTTTGGGAACAGACGCTCCAGGCACATCTCGCTCTCCACGCTGCCAGGATGGGCTTGGCAGCTCCCTGGACATCTCCCACACTGGGCACATCGGGGCAAGCCAAGCTGAGCTGAAGACTAGAAACTCCATCCTGCTTTTAAAGGGTCTGATGAACATCTGACATGGCCCATGCTCAGGAAGGCGAGAGAGGGCAGCAAGGGGAACTGAAATGGGAGAGAAAGGGAGAGCGAGGGTGTAAGGAGGGAGAAGAGCAGAGCTGCAAGAGGACGCTTTTTCCTAGGAGAGAAGATAAGGGATGGGAAGGCAGCCTGGGAGCAACAAAACTTGCAGCAGCACTGCCTTGGAAGAGACTTGGGGCAGAACAGGAGAGGGCAGGGGTGAAGTGCCATCTGTGAAATCATTCGAGCAAATAAAATAAACAGTAACACCACTCTTTGCTCCTCTGGGAAAGGAGGGACTACAGGCGGCTGCATCTACCAGGCAATTTATTTCTGAGGTCTAGAGAAGCATGTAGGTTAGAAGGGACCTCTGGAGGTCTCAGTCCCATTCCTGGCAGCTTGTCCTGGCAGATTCTGACCAGGACAAGGTGAAAAACCTTTCCTAATCTCTAACAGTAATTTTCCATGTTCCAGCATGACTGTTGCCTCTTATCCTATTGTCATGCAGCTTGGAGAAGAGTTTGGCTCCATCTTTTCTACATTCTCCCATCAGACAGATGCAGACAACCTTAACACACACACACATTAAGCCTTTTCCTCAAGGCTGAAGAAATCCAGTCCACACTCCAGTTCTCCTCTGCAGCATGGACCCAGTGCCAGCTCCTTTTCAGCTTGTTGCTCACCAGAATCCCTTCTTCTGCAAAGCTGCCTAGAAAAGGTGGCCCCAGGCCGTCCAGGTCACTGGGCCCTTTCTGCATCTGGGTACGGCCCCCTTCTGCACCTTCATTTGTACAAAAACACTGGGACATCACCCCATGAAGTCCTGAGCCCAGATGATTAGTTCTCCTTCCAGACTCCAGAGCCACGACTTACTCTGGAAACCACCTATTAAAATCTCGCTGTCCAGGCTTGCTTCCACGCTGCCAGCTTTGCCAGCAGCCGTTCCACACCAGTGAAGGCAGGAGGATGGGGGAGCCAGCAAACACAGCTTAGAAATGCCTCTATTACCCAGGGACAGCAGAGAAGTGGAGATTCATCCAAGTTATCCAGTCCTGGGGTCTGGGGAAATGCTAGCTGTGCTCCTTTTCTTCCGGACTCTGCTGGACAGCTAAATCCCATTTTAAGCTCATGAAATATCACCTGCTCTTTGTTCAGATATCCCATGCATTTGCTGACGGCCAGAACCCACCTCTCCGAGGCTCCCCCTTTCTAACCCTACCATCTTTGGATCTGAGAGCGGCCCTGATAGAGCAGATGAAAACACAGTGGTAACTCAATCTAGGTTGCGCGGTGTAAAATGTAATAAAAAGGGGGCCCAGAGCCCAAGCCTGAGGCTGTAAATTTTCCACCAGCATCATGCCTGTCGTCCTGCTCAGACAGTTCTCCTGCACCTCTCCCCTGCTCTGCCTGGTCCCACTGCTGGGACTTGTGTGCTATCACTTTGCCTTGTTGATTTAGGCATTTCAAAGGAGCTGATCCAATGGGCTTTAATTCAATAGAAACGCTGGCAAG